>NW_020291493.1:202340-213847 GCF_003184765.1 Aspergillus aculeatinus CBS 121060
CAAGACTCAAGACTCAAGACTCAATTAATTTCCACCTCCCCCCCTCATTCAGACTCCAATTTCTCCAACACATCTTTAAATCACATCAATGACCATGACCACGACCACACTCTCCTCCAAGCCCAGCGAGTCACAGCCCTTACATTCCACCAGTCCACTATCCGAGCAGTCATCCTATCCCAATGATGCCGCAGCATCCGACTATCGCTTCAAGGCGGACCGGCTGAACCGTGCCATCCAAGAGATCGGCATGGGACGGTATCAATGGCAGCTGTTCGGGGTGATCGGCTTTGGCTGGGCCAGCGACAACCTCTGGCCCATCGTGACCTCGCTGATCCTGGTGCCCGTCTCCTACGAATTCCACGTCGCGCAGCCGCCGTTACTGTCGCTGGCCCAGAACATCGGACTGCTGGCGGGCTCGCTTTTCTGGGGCTTCACCTGCGACGTGTTCGGCCGTCGATGGGCCTTCAACATGACCATCGCCATCACGGCCATCTTCGGGCTGATCGCCGCGGGGTCGCCCACCTTCGCCGCGGTCGGGGTCTTCACAGCCCTATGGTCCTTCGGCGTGGGCGGCAACCTGCCCGTCGATTCGGCCATCTTCCTCGAATTCCTGCCGGGCTCGCATCAGTACCTGCTGACCGTGCTCTCGCTGAACTGGGCGCTGGCGCAAGTCCTCGCCAACCTCGTCGCCTGGCCGCTGATCGGCAACATGACGTGCGCCTCGGCCGCCAACTGCACCAAATCATCCAACATGGGCTGGCGCTACTTCCTGCTCACGATGGGCGGCATCGCGCTCGTCATGTGCATCGCGCGCTGCGTCTTCTTCACCCTCTATGAATCCCCCAAATACCTCATGGGCAAGGGCCTGTACGAAGAATCCGTGACGGTGATCCACGAAGTGGCCCGGCGCAACGGCAAGACGACCACCCTCTCCATCGACGACCTCACCGACGAAGACGGAGGAGAAGACCGCTCTCTCTTCGCCAACGACAACAATGACAACGCAGCCCCCATCCCCCAGCAACCCCAACCCCAACAACAACCCCAGCACCAGCACCACCCCCTCCGCCTAGCCGACCACCTCCGCGCGCGCCTCTCCCTCCTAAGCCTAACCTCACTCAAAGCCCTCTTCGCCTCACGCCAACGCGCGCGCACCACGATCCTAATGATCCTGATCTGGGCGCTAATCGGCCTGGGCTTCCCGCTCTACAACGCCTTCCTCCCCTACCTCCAACAAACCCGAGGGGTACAATTCGGCGACGGCAGCACGTACCTCACCTACCGCAACTCACTGATCATCAGCGCCGTGGGGGTGCCCGGCAGTCTGGTGGGCGGGGTCATGGTGGAGATCCCCCGGCTAGGCCGCAAGGGCACGCTGGCGGTGGGCGCCTGCTGCACGGGAGCCTTCCTGCTGGCGTCGACCACGGCGGGCTCCTCGGCCGCGCTGCTGGGCTGGAACTGCGCCTACAGCTTCACCAGCAGCCTCCTGTACGCCGTGCTCTACGCCTACACCCCGGAGATCTTCGAGACCCAGTACCGCGGCACCGGCAACGCCCTCGTCGGCGGCGCCAACCGCATCGGCGGCATCCTCGCCCCCGTCATCGCCATCGTCGCCGGCATCCAGACCAGCGTCCCCGTCTACATCAGCGGCGGCATGTTCGTCCTCGCCGGCTTGCTGGTGCTGGGGGTCCCCGTCGAGACGAGGGGGAAGATGAGTCTGTAAGGGGAACGGACGGGACCGGAAGGGAGGAAACAATCCACACCGACCGTATGTATGTAGAAATGTGAATATCAACCATTCCTGAGTCCAAGATACTCGAAGAGTAGAAACTTCAGCATCGCAGGGCAGGCAAATAAGTCAATGAACACGAGACCCCCAACAATAAACTAAGATCTAAACATCCGAATCGCAATAGAGTCGCATATACCCTCAAACAACTCCCTGCTTTATGTCAATACCACGACAAATGACAGCCTGGTTAATACCCAAGCTATAGACGAAGATTCCAAAAAAAAAAACATTTCAAGACTAACAAAGATAAGAATCCTATAAAGGGAATGAAACCCGCCGCAAACGGCCATGATTCAGACAGTGATGCACCGCACCACTGCGGGCACAGGCACAGGCACAGGCACAGGCACAGGCATAGGCGGCACAGGCACAGGGACAGATACAGATACAGTAGTATCACAGGATTCGGAATGTCCCATCCGGGATTGGAACCTTCGTGAACACCTGGCCAGATAATCCATGAGCCATTGAACTAAGCAGCCTGTTACTCCGATCCACAAATCCAAATCCGCGAGTCCATTTCTTCTGTCGTGTCTGTCGTGACTACGGTTCTTGGCAACGCGGGAGGTTGAGGCGTAGCCTGAGATTTTTCTCGGTGGCCATGGCCGGCCGGTAGCCCTAACTGCTACTGCTACAATTATGTGGTGGGAAAAAAAAGAATATGGAAGACTACTACCTATCATGGGATACGCTCAGCCTGAGGGAAGAAGAATGGACGTGAGAACTGATATTTATACCACCACACAACAACAGCTACCTCTCCAAAACTATTTACTCATGAGTATATACAGCAAGCACACTCTATCATACCCACAACGCTAGAAATACTGCGGAATCCACAGACAAAAAAAGACCAAACGGGTCTATACAGGCTCTCTATAGATGCAAATGAGATAATATATGTATGCATGGTATATGCAAAACAAGATTAAACACAAGTCATGATCACATCAAGGCCTGTTGAGCTGTTCCTTTCGGTAAAAGAAGAAGAAACCCCAGCTATAAACCACGTTAGTATAACTGTACGCAACGATTGAAGACGAGGGAAAACACTTACGCTGCCAGAAGTTGGAAGAAAAGCGAGATCCAGAACCAGGCGTTCCCAACCTTGTCAACACTGGTGCCCACATCGGGCGAAATACCACCTGGTCCAACCTTGTTCGGGGCAAATCCACGCGCGGCCATCGTAGCGATGGAGCCAAAGGCCTGTGCGGCCAAGAGCACAAAACAAACGTGGACTCTGGTCAACGTTTGCAGGAGGATCATACCAAGTCCGACTTGCTGTATCTCGTCGAGAACACCCAGCCAAAGCCAGATGGCTCGCGAAACAAGCGCACCAGAGGTAAGACTGCCAGCCCAAGGGAGGTAGTGCCCGATATTCGAGGTTCCCCACCAAATTTGGGCCCATCGAGGGGCACCCAAGCTCAATCCGAAGACAGGGAGTGCCCAGGTATGCTCCTTGCCCAGGTAGCGGAAGAGAAGCATTATAGCAATCCAGAGCACGATAAAGAACCCAATCACGAGGATAACAACCTCCCATGTCTTCGCATGCTTAGAGGACCACAGGAAGGACCAATTGCGACCAGTGGTAGCGGCAAGGAACCAGTTCTGAATGATCACCATAAAGAAGAACCAGAGGACGATGCGGCGCCGGAGGAGCGAGGTGTAGAAGTCGAGGATACGGCTCGGTGCCTGACGGTAGTACTTTGGCAGACCCAGAGCAAGAAGGACACCGATCACGAAGCATACAGCGGCGATGGGCATCACCACTGCAGTCAGGCGCCAGGTGTTCAGGGCGAGAGTAGAAACGCCGGCGACCTCGACCGTTGTGACCCTTTGACTCCAGTACCAGAGAGCGACGGTGTAGATTTGCTGAATACCCTGGATCATAGCGGCACGGAACATCCAATCCTTGACGGGGACTGCACCCTGATCACCAAAGTTGAGGGCGAAGAAGAGCGAGCCGCTGGAGGACGCAGCAGCATACACACCAGCAGCCACATTTTGAGCCCATGCGCGACCAAGAGTCGAGGCACCAAATGGCGAAATGCCCATGACCACGAAAGCCATACAGTAGATAAACCAGGGAAGACTGAGGACGATCACCGAAGGAACAGTGTAGTACAGGAACCACCAACAGATCGAAGAAACACAGTAAATCGCGGCAATAACATATACCTTGGTGGCTGTTTCACCAACCTGACCGGCCAACAAGGTCATTTGCGAGGAGTTCGTCGCGATAATCTGCCCAAGACCAAGGAAGAGAGCGTAAATCGGCCAATTTCCAATGCGCCGCCTCATGAATCGCTGTAGGAACATCGGACGGCTGTACCCCAAACGAGCGAGCCATCGGTCAATCTCATCTTCGTTGGAGTTCGGCCCTGCGTCTGAGACACGATTGTACGAGGTGTCCTGGACAAAATTCTCGGATTTGGGCGAGGTCATGGGTCGGTCTTCAATGTGCTTCTTAAGCTGCGCGTCGTTGTACATGTTGAAGAACTTGCGTTCACTCTTCATCAGGTAGGTCTCGATACAGTCATCATTGATGGAGTTCTTGTCGTACTTCCTAAGACGCTCCTCGAAGCGTCGAGTGAAGTGGCCCATGCTGTCCGTGAAGGTAGGATCGACCTTCTGTAGTTCAAAGACAGGCTGGGTCTCGTTGCCATGACTGTGGTCACCCACAACGGAAGGTAGAGATAGAACAGACACATTGCGAGCATGGGCAAAGGGAGTCGTCTCACTCAAGCCTGGAGACAAGGGCCAGTCAGATGGAGTCGGGAGCGGAGAAGATGCTCGCGAGATCTGGCCGGGTGAGCCTGGAACCCCAAGGTGAGAACCCCGTCGGGGACCGGCCAGTGAGAGTGAGCTTCCATTTCCGAGTGTCTGTCCGAGTTCCTGCGCCGCCAGAGTGCTGTTTACTGCCCTCATCGCCTCGTCGGGAGAGATGTAGTCCGACTGGTGAGTAGCATCGGTTTCATCATCGAAATCAGTCAGATCATCGTCCTCCTGCTCAACAATTCTACTGCCGCGTGGCTTGCCAAAAAGTTTCTTGCCTTGGCCAGGCCCAGCTCGTCGACCAAGAGAAAGTTTGCGGCCGAGGCCGCTGTTCCTGTTATCATCTGCCTGCAATTCTTGTAGTCGAGACTGCGCATTAAGCATGACCTTTCCGGGAGAATTGTCCGAGCCTCCGTCGGCCAACCCAGTAAGGCTCAGCGTGGAGTTACGGGCACTCGGAGGCATGCTAGGTGTCTCCCAGTAGGTCTGTGATTCCGGCATGGGGCCTGCGACGGTGCTCTGGTTCTTCTTGTAGTGGATCTGGATCGCGGTTCTTTGTAGTACTTCAAGTTTCTGGATCCATTCGAGTACAGGGAAACGCTGCTTGGCGGAGTTGGCACGCATCTCCTCACGGGTTTCCTGAGTCGAGTCGAGCGCAGACTTGATGGCCTTTTTCAATTGATGCAACAAGTGGCGTGTAGCATCTGATTCCACAGTATACCACCAACCAGGCATTTGGCCCAGTCCACCGATGCGAGAACCAATTCCCAGGGCACCCTTTCGACCAAACTCAACAGCGACCAGACCGAATGGCTCGTCTCGCGATGGAATAAGCGCGAAATCGGCACCCGAGAAGACGTAAGGAGGCAGGATGGTAAACTCTGGCTTAGAGAAAACTCTTCCAGGAAACATCTCCATAATCCGCTCCAACTTGGTGGCCGCCAGCTTACCGTAAAGATCGATGGTTGGGCCTACACAAATCAGTTGAACATTAGGTCTGGCAGATAGGATGGCCGGCATGACATCGGCAATCAAATCCACGCCCTTTTGTTTCGACCATCGGCCCACGAAGACGAGCAGATCAGCATCACGGTCCTCGTTCAGTCCAGCCCATTTCTGCGCCTGCAGCTTGTGCTCAATTCGCTCTTCAGTAGAAAGAAGTGGAGCATCTGCGTTCTCGTCCAGGGCAGCTGTGTCAGAGGGATCGGGATTCGGAAGACTGCCAATTTTGTCAAGACTCCAGAAGATCGGGTAACGAGCCCAAGAGCGCTTTCCGTATTTGTTGGACACGCCCACAGCGCCGAACCCGCGTTGATGGAATCGTAGGTAACTGGCTCCGGTATGAAGAAGGTTGAGCACGTTTCCGAATTGACAGTATTTGGTAGCAACCTCGACGGGAAGATTAAAGACAGAGCAAACTTCCTTCTTCTCTTGCTGGGTGCGTAATGGCCAGAGACCCTGGAATTCGGCGTTATGCAGAGACAAGCAGACGGGAATGGTTTGACTTGGCAGAAGGTACAGAGGTGCCAAGCAGCCGTGGAAGTCGTTAATGTGATAGAGATTGATCGAGGGGAATCGCTTGATAGTCTCGGCGATACACTGGTTCCAAGCTGAGTAGTAGATGGAACTCTCAAGATCGTCCATACGAGGTGGGTAAGGCTCCGCTTTAGTTTGTTGACGGAAGACTGGCGCGTCAAGAAGCACGTAGGTAATATTATCGACAATGTGATACTGGACGTTCACAAGATATGGCTTCTCTAGAATGGTGACGACGAAAGGTTCAGCAGGCGAGTCAGTGGGATAATCGATATCACCAACGCAAGGAACAACCCAGATCAGGTTCTGGTGCTTGAGATTCGCGGACATGAGCTGCGCCATTACACCAAGACCACCAATCTTGACCTTGATCTTCCAGTCCTCAATGTTGTATTCCATGGTAGCGATAAGCACGGTCCGCCGTTCTTCAGGAACGCCGGCAATTGCCACGTCCATTGGCCCTGATACGTCAGACATTGCGTGAACCGAGTCGTCGTCACTACCGAGCTTGTCCTTGAGTCGGCGCCAGAAGACTAGCGGCATTGCACCATCCTTGGTAACCATGTTACCGTCGGTGTTGAGTTCGACGCGATAGAATGTCCGAATGAACAAGTAGACACCCACAAGACCCATAAGGATCGGAATGACCCACAACAGGACATAGAGCACAAGCTGCGCCCATCCCGATCCAACAGGGAGCAAATCATATCGGAAGGTGGCATCGTTCAAGGAGATGGTCCACCCGAGGTGTGGGAAGGGAGGCAGATCAGTGATGTTAATCACGTTGGAAGAGAGGTATGACGGAGGAAGCTTCTGCACCACGGACGAGTTGTCGACATCGCCGTAAACCTCGGTCGTATCAGGGATACCATCTTCTCCGATCCCCCAGACACTGATCTGTCCCACAGACGGCCACTCGGTGACAAAATCGTACTTCCAGCGCTGCTCTTTCTTATCGTAACGCATTTTTGCATCTAGACCAGAATCGTAACCATACTGGTTGTATGGACCATTCCACCACAGATGAGGGAATCGGCGAGGCACCCCATCCTCCCAGTCAACATCACCTTCCTGCAGATACGCACTGCTGCCAGTAAGTCTGGAAAAGTATTGCACCTGGACGTGTGTTCCCTTCCATTTCTGGCTCTTCGTGCCGTCAAATTCAAGTTCCTGAATAGTGGTGTTGCCACCTTCATACGTGGTCCAGTTGGACCAGCTCCGGCCAAAAGTCGTCGAGTAGCGAAACTGATCGGCACCCGCAGCCTCATGCTGCACAATAACATTTCCATTGTCGGACTTGTGTACCAGGGTACTCGAGTAGTTCATCAACGGCGAGATCAGAGGATTGCTCGGAGATCCGACACGGAACAAGAACCGGTCCACAGAGTCAGTGTGAGTCCCAGAGGTAGTGGAAACATTCTTGACGGTGATTTGATGGACACCATGGTAGACATCGGTCAACTGAGCAGACCATGTCCAAATCGTGGGGATTTCGCCGACATAGTTCTCCTTGCTTGTTCGTGCAGTAATATTGGTGCAAGTGACTGTGGACTTGTCCAATGAGGCTGTGACACCCTTGTGAGTTGTGGAGTTCAGGGAGACT
Source organism: Aspergillus aculeatinus CBS 121060 (assembly GCF_003184765.1). Classification (NCBI taxonomy): domain Eukaryota; kingdom Fungi; phylum Ascomycota; class Eurotiomycetes; order Eurotiales; family Aspergillaceae; genus Aspergillus; species Aspergillus aculeatinus. The sequence continues at coordinate 210,050 of NW_020291493.1, forward strand.
GCTTTCGTGATACCGTCGCAGTCCATCTCTTTCGAGTAGCCAAACGAGATATTGACCGTCTGAGCCTTGTCATCCATGGAAAGTAGGCGCACGTCGTGACCAGGAATAAATTCGGTCACGGTAGGACGAGGCTCAACGAAGTCTTCAGCTTCAATGTAGGCACGGTACTCCCAAGGAAGCAGCTTCATGCCTTTATAACAGCCGTAGTCCTGGCCACTGGGACCATCTTCCAACTCAAGCTCGTCGTACGGATAGAAAACGTTCTTCAGCTTTGAACCCGATTTGAAAGGAGCCAGCAATGCAGAACTTTTGTTGCTACAGTTTTCGCCGTAGGTGACTGTCTTGTTGTCGTTGTGGTAGACGAGCCAGATGGTGTTATTGGCCCCGGTAGACTCCTTTTGAACGCCTGGGAAGTAGCTTCGCAGCACTGACCAGAGACCAGTGACTGTTGGCGTAGTCGACGATCCAGGCAAATAGATATCCTGGGTGAGCTGAGAGATCGTCTCGAGGTAGAAACCATCATTGGCAACCGGGTAGTGCTCGCGGACCTCAAACATACGCTTCATGATGTTGCGAAGAGGGTGAGCCGGGTTCCGCTGGTCGTAGGTGACAGTAATGTCATGGCACCCGTACAATCCCTTCTCGTTGGGGAAATCGTAGAACTTGGAAGTGTTCAGGTTGAAGCAGCCGTGCGTCCACCAGGCAGTGTGGTAAGTCATGGGCTGCCGACCAAATAGATAATTCGAGGCTGTGGCGTCAAACACGTACATGGCCTGCTCCTCGCCCCACAGAACTAGAGGAATACCAGGAAGCTCCAGTGTGACAATGTACAAACCTAGGAGATACTTATCCGTGCCATTTTTGACAGCGGGCCAGCGGAAGTTGTCCTGGTTAGAGACTCCGTACATGTGTCGCGGGTCGAGCTCGCCTGTGATCGCGTTGATCATGTCGTTCGTCACCAACATGCCGTTCCAAGCCTCGATGAAATCCGTGGGCAAGTCGAAACCGGCGACCAAGTTACCGTCCATGCCGAGGAAACGAGTCATCGACCGGTAAATCGTGTAGTGGAAGGCAGCGGCATCAAGTGCCTGAAGCCCATCGTCTCGAAGAAAGTACTCATCCGAAGTATTCGTCAATTTGACAGCGGCTCCTGCTGAGTCTGGTGTCTGGTCAGGCTGACGGCCACGGCCGAGATAAAGACTACCGAAGGTATTTCCGGACGTGATTTCGCCAGGGAGGAAGAAGTTCTTCTTTCCATATTTCTTCGCACATTCACGATATACAGCAGTCATGTCACCGAGTGCATCTAGGGTCGACTGTACAGCTTTATCGAATCGGAAACCGTCAATATCGAGACTCGCAATCACAATGCAGGAATGCTGGGTGATGACATCGCGGATGGGTTTGTGCCATTCTCTGAGACGGTCCTGCACCGAGGCGAATTTGGTGAGTTGGCGCTTCCAGTCAGGGAAGTTACCAAATGCCTCCAATTCTCCGTACTGGTCAAAGTCGCTGTTGTAGCAACCTTTCAGATCCTCGACACCTCCGCCGGTCAATGGATATCCAGTTTCGTTCCAGAACCTTGGGTAATTGCAAGTCTCGTTGTAATCGTTTCCGAATTTAAAGTCCGCGTACTGTCTCTCTGAGATATACTCGACTTCGTACTCTTTCGGGTTGAAATCAGCCGAGTCGTTAAGATGGCCTTTGAAACCGATCAGGTTACTCAAACTGCGGAAAAGTGAGCTAAAAGTCTTGAATGCGAGGGGTCTCGAGGGTGATACTCACGTTGCAAGCGTATTGTCCATAATCACATACATGTCACGGTCATGGATCTCGGTAACGGTCCGTCTCCAGTCCTCGAGTGTGCCATGGTGCATGTCGAGAAGAGTGGTATCAACTGGGGAATAGCCATCGTAGGCCCAAGGAAGGTTCATCAGGGCGGTTCCAGCGAAGTAGATAGCCTAACCGGTCAGCAACGTCACACGGTATCAAAGGTCTGTGATTTCCCATACCTTGAAGCCCATACCCCGGATGTAGTCCAGCGAATCAATCAAGCCGACCAAGTCGCCGCCATGGCGCATTTGATTGGAGTTCAATACATGTTCGAAGGTTGTTCCGTTAATGTCATCGTTTGCGGGATCACCGTTCGCGATGCGGTCCAGGAAAATCGTATAGACGGGAAAGCGCCAGTTATCTGGCGAGGGATGGTAGTCGTGACCCGACCATTCTCCCCAGTAATTGATTGGGTGTTCTGCTGATTTGTTTTCATTCAAGTTGTAGTCAACGAGCGATTCATCGTACGGCCAGCCGAATGCAGTGATGCTCAGCAACGATAGGATCAGAATCGCCGAGCGCTGCATTGCCGGGACGAACATCAAGAAAGTGGTCTGCACCGATAATTGCGCGACTCAAAAAAGATAAGAATAACACTGAAATTGTCCTACATGCCCTGACTCCGGGGAAGCGAACGAACGGCGGGAAGTATAAACCAGTAGAGAGTTGGATATGAGGGAGGAATAAAAGACGAACAAAACGAGTGACTTGTCGATTAAACCAACAGCAACACAACAAGGATTATGATGGATTATGGCAGCAGGAGAGAAATCCTATCAAGCGGGCGAGATGGGGGAGAAAAATGGAGCGCAGCTGGAGTGGTTTTGCTGGAGCGGTGCCTCTCCAACTATGACGACGGCCGCATTATTGTTCGACGAGGCGACATGAGACATCCGAAACCACCGACCCGCAGTAGGGCCGCGGTGAGGTGGGCAATCCAAGACATCCATCTCACTTTCGCCCATGATGGGTGGCTAAATTAAGAAACGTCATATCAGGATCTCATGATTGGGTGAATTGAGACAAATGTGTTTCTTTTGATGGGGACTTGGTTTTGGTTTCCCACTTTCTCGCTTTCACTTCTTGTGCTGATGGAGGGGGAGGAGGGCCGGAGGAGGGACTGGGAGAGACTGGGACAGAGTCCCGCTATCAGTTCAACCCAGCATTCGGTCCAACCAGATAAATCAGAACCAGTAAAATCCTCATGCAAAAAAGTTCTGTCTGTATCAATATCCACTCATGTCGCTTGTCGACCAGTCTGGGTTGTTGTCAAAACCCGGTCGGTTTTGAGCCCGCACAGGTTCCATTTGCCGTATCTGGATTCTCAAGATAAGCGTCGTCACAGACCCTATAGGCAAGAGGTATAAGACTCTAGGATCTACTACGTACGTCGAGCATTAATTATTCCCGTGTCAGTCTGGAACCGCCGTTGACCTGGTCAAATAAATAAATGCTGGGTTGACAGCTCGCTGGGAGATTGGGATGGGCCGAGAAAGCGAGACATGTGTGAAGCTATTCTGCTATTCTGAGTATGGTGACATTGGCATGAAACGGCCATTTCGATGCCTTGTCACGAACCGTTTTCCCTGTGACCGATACTGCAAAGCATTTCGTCTCATGATGCTTGTCCAGGCTAAAACTCTTGTCTTGCTTGGCCGGGTGAAAGACCTCGTGTTCCTCACACAGTCACAATATGAGGCGCAACATTGTCGTGTTGAAGCGCCTCTGCGATAATTCAGGCTATTTGCCACTGCGCTATTATTGTATGTGGGTTGTCGTGAGTCCGCGCAAGAATTGAGAATAGTGCTGCCTCTTTTGCCCCCTGGTAGACTTAGTACTCGTTGAAAAGAGTGGCAGTGAGTGGGCAACCGTGCATAGATACGTACGTACGCAGTCGCGTCGCAAGGTACGGAAGGAACAGCAAGTGCAGATTTTCGATCGGGTTCCTGTGGGGTGGGGGGGGGG
>NW_020291493.1:213947-336447 GCF_003184765.1 Aspergillus aculeatinus CBS 121060
AAGGGTGAAGGGACACTGGGACAGGGTGTGATTGTGTGGGAAAGATGGAAAGGAAGTTCCATCCTTCAGCATCCCGCGACTTGCCCGCCCCACCTCACTGTAACACTGACCATTCATTGAGGGCGCGGGCAATTGATTCTCAGGGTCCGGAAGAAGTCTCTGAATTTCTGAAAGTTTCTGCTTTTGGAACTTGGAACATGCCACGGGTCAAAGTGGGCTGGCAGCCTGGCAGTCCCTCGGTCTTGTGCCCTGTGGCCCGCTGCCGTTGAATTGAATGGCTTGGTTGAAAACAGAAAGTGGTTTAAGTGATCAAGTAGAAAGTCGGATGTTGGATTGTTACCTAGCTAGTAGTTTGTGACTGGCAGACTGCCCTGTTGGACTGCCCTGTTGGTTGTTGTTTGCTTCCATGCTTGGGTCTTTGCCCCACCCGGGATCCATATCAGTTCCGTGTTATTAGTAGTGCTGCAGTGCAAGACTGCAAGCTAAACTAACCAGCCCTTGAAATAGAATTAATCTTACTCAGCACTGGCTGGACTGGGACTTTTTCACCACCACCACCCACCGGCCTATTTGCGTTAGTCAATTAATCACTGCCACTGACATCATCAGCACTCGGAAACAAATCGCAGTGTCTGCGGAAAGTTCGGGAACGTGCCTGTGCCTGCGCTGCCGGACTGGTACAGTACACAACCCATATGTGGTGTGCATGCAGTAATGAGTAATTTCTATATACATATGTACACATTCATGCTAAATATGAGTACTATATCTACTCATGCCCTGTTTGTTTTATTTGTTGCCGTTCTTCTGCATGCTGTATGCGCATCGGCATATATGTCCCCAGACGCATGTATATCCTCTTGTCATGCCAGGAATACCCATCCTCGGAAGATCGATCATGACAAAAATAGACACGTAACCTGTCATAGATAAAATAGCTGACATTTTCGAGCTTTCCGCTTCGTGTATAGACTTAATAGAGTTCTTCCTCCACTGGAAGTCAATGATACATGTACACGTGCCTATGCAGCTGGCTACTGGGACCCGAACCGACTTGTACGTTCAGCTACCAGATAATAAGGAGGAAAGACCTATCGGAAAACTGCTTAACAACTCGCAGGGTTTTCAGCTTCTCGTGCAAGATTCCAAGTTTCCTGGCGTAGCCATTTCAGTTGATGGAAAGGCGGAGCCAGGTGTCACGACCAGCAACCCCCAAGGCATCTGTTTAAAGTCCAGCTGAAGGTTTAGTCTCTGACGTTTCCACTGCCTGAAACCAGATGGGACATGGCTCTTAACTTGATGAGAGCACGAGGTAACTCCATCCCAAAAGACAAGACAATTCAATGAACACTCGACTTGTAGTGGTTGGTAGCTGTCATGGTCCCTAATGGCTGAACAACCGGGTAGGTCTATCTTAAGTCATATTATTGAGTTTAACCTATTCAAAAGGCCTGTGTGTGGCCAGTCAATGTCAGTGTGTGAATCTGCTTCATGACGTCTTCCACTTGATTTAATGAAACGGCCAGAGCGCCATCAATTTAAATGACACCCACATCCGCGCAATAGACTATCGTAGTATCGCAATGCTTGGTGATAAGCTGTCGGAAATAGTTGGCATGTTCGCTAGAGGTAAGCCACGCGGCTTGGCTGACAATTAGATCGGGAAGAATCATGGCTGAGGAGGATTCTATGGTATTGTCCCCCTTTGGATGAATCGTCATGACATTAGGTATGCTTCTCGATGATATGTTGACAATAGCAGGATGTACCAGCGCGAATACAAGGGCTGACATTGAAAAGAGATACTTCATTGATTCATCACATGAGATGTTGGACCTGTCAACAGGGAATTCGCAAGTATAATACCGGATTTTGAATGAAAGATCCGGATATCAATCGATGGATCATGGCATATTCTGCGATGTGGATAGGTTGCTTTGGAATAAGATAATATGCTTCGAAGGCGGGTTTAGTAGTGGCATAACACCGCAAGTATATAGGTTCAACGAAAGCAGGCAGACAAGCAGATTGACACTCGCAAACATCAATCTGGATCCTTAGAACTCTCCACACTATGGCTCTGGGACCCGAAATTCTTGATCGCAAACTCCGACTGGCCTTGGACCAGCGCCAGCGTGAGGGGAGGCTGATTCAACCAGCTTCCCCAAGCGAAGTGCAAGGCACCATCGACTTCGGATCCAACGATACCCTATCCTTGTCAGGTTCTGGTGCTCTGAGTCGAGCCTTTTTGCACCAGCTTGAGAAGCATCCAGATTTCACAGTCGGGAGCAGCAGCACCCGCATCTTCGAAGGTACCAGGCAGTATCTTGAAGATATTGAGCGTGACCTGGCTACATTCTACAAGGCTGAGAATGCAATGGTATTCGGCTCAGGATTTGACGCAAATGTGGCCATTTGGTCTGTGATCTCGCAGCCTGGGGACATCGTCATCTTCGATGAACTTATGCATGCCTGTGCCCGTCAGGGGATGAAGAATGGGCGCGCTAAGGCAGTGCCATTTGTGCACAACGACTGTGCCTCCATCCGGAGTTGTCTTGAGAACGCTCGAGAGCGGAACCACGGCATTGCAGAGGGCAAGCAAGTGGTGTTTATCTGCTTTGAATCAGTCTACAGCATGGATGGAGACGAGGCTCCCATCCACGAGATCATTCAAATAGCATCTGAATCACTTCCCCTGGGCAACTATGTGCTTGTTATCGACGAAGCCCATTCCAACGGACTCGTTGGGCCTAATGGATCAGGCTTGATTGCTCAATATGGCTTGGAAAAAGAGTTCACTATCAGGGTCCAGACTTGTGGTAAAGCCCTCGGGGCATCAGGAGGTAAGAGTCCTAGCTTCATCTGCAACGCGTCGGCTAATTATCTGAAGGTGTCGTTTTATGCAACAACACGATCAAGCAAACCATGCTGAATTATCCCGGCAATGTCCTATTCACAACAGCCCCTAGCTTTGTGACAGTTGCAGCTATAAGGGCTGCATATGAGCTGCTGGCAAGTAAGGACGGTGACAGGGTTAGTTAAGAGCCAGATCGATATATGGAACGAGAGAAGCTTACCACGATCACAGCGTCGAGCGCGACTGCAGCACAACATCAAGTTTACCTACTGGACCTTGACAAACCACCCACAGTGGGAAGAAGCTAAGGGCAGAGGCATCATTCGACTTCCAACCGAGACAGGCTGGCGCTCTAGGACATTCAGGCCCGCTATTTTCGCACTGCTAACACAGCCGGGCAAGGCGCGCAGCCTGGCGAAGCCCCTACAGCAGGCTAGATTCTGGGTCAACGCAGTCGATTTTCCGATTGTGCCGAGGAACCTGGAACGCGTGCGACTCATGATACATGCTGATAACACTGAGGAGCAAATCAGCGCCGTTGTGCAACTTATTATGAGGTGGGCGATGGGACAAATGGAGTCGGAGACGATGAACTTGGATAAGAGGCCACGACTATAGGTGATAGAAGTAGGTAGGCAGCTCAGACAGTTACAAGAATAAGTTATGGAACGCTAGATCCATGATGAGCAGGAGCATCTGAATAGTCCCGTGACCACGCCCGCGATATTACGAACAAACAGTACATTAGAATCCTCTTCAACCTCCCTGCAAATGCATTTCCTTGCAACGACGACATACCTCTGACCAAGACTAGCACATCTTCTAGCATCTAAACAAAGCAAGAAAGAAAGACTAGACTGTTAAGCGAGGTCTATAGAAATCCAGCATAGGATTGTGGTTGGGTGCAAGGACCGGCGATCATCGGAAGATGACTTCCATGACATCACTCGTTCTCTCCACCATTTCAGATTCAGCCCAGTGCCTATTGCTGCGTCGCAAACATGATCCACTTCTTGTGCCCCTCCCCTGTCTTTACAGCATCATCATGATGCAAGTTCACCTCACGTCAGGCCATTGTCTACGACATGTTGTGGTATAAACTGAGCTCGTTCCTGCCCAGCAATAGCCAAGCTTCTTCCCCAGATTCCTCACACATTCCGCCAAGACCAACCAGCCGCCCATCATGTCTCCCCATCAAACCCACCAGAAGAAGCACCACACTCCCCGACTACACCGGTAAGCCCATAACTTCATTACCACAAATACTCCAGTCCACCTTCTAAGCCCCTATGTCTTAGTGTCGGAAAATGGATGCCCTCCACCCTGGACGAGCATCACGAATGGGTCGGGGGCGTTATCGCCCACGTCGACCGCAACAAGCCTGAAGAGCTTCACCCAGTCCTGAAAGAATTCCAAGAACTTATCGAGTCCAACACGAGGGTCTACTTACTGATGGCCGCCATGTTCGGCGAAATCCCGCGCAACCGGACCTACGCGACGGACCCGACCGGTTGCCCACAGCTACGCGATTACAAGCACATGCTGGAAGTTCTCAACCATCTCATCACCACCGCCCCCTCATGGAACGACTTCTCTCACCGCGTGGGTCTTGTCGGACTGCCCATCAATGCTGTCCTAGACTGGCCCATGGGCACCCCCTCCGGTTACGCCGCCTTCCTAGACCCCGACGTCAACGGAATGCTGAAGAAAGTCCTCAACGCCTGGGGTGACTTCCTCAGATCCCCCGAGTCTGCATCCGTCCTCGATGACTCCGCGAACGGCTGGTTCGGCGAGACGGGGAAGTCCGATTTGGTCGAGGTGGCCAACCTGGGCGGCAAGACCGACCACACATTTGAAGAGATGTTCATTTGCGACCCCTCCGCCCCTCACCACGGCTACAAATCCTGGGACGATTTCTTCACGCGCCTTTTTCGGGAGGGGATTCGCCCGGTTGCTGGTCCTGATGACGACAAGATTATCGCCAATGCCTGCGAGTCCAAGCCTTATAAGGTCGCGTACAATGTGAAAGCCCGCGACACCTTCTGGATCAAGCACCAGCCTTACTCGATCAACGACATGCTTGCCTTCGACCCCCTGGCGGAGCAGTTCAACGGTGGCACCGTCTACCAGGCTTTCCTTAGCGCACTGAGCTACCACCGCTGGCACAGCCCCGTCTCCGGCAAGATCGTCAAGGCCTATGTCGTGGACGGCACATACTACTCTGAGCCCTTGTTCGAGGGCATTGGCGACCCGAACCCCACCGAGAAGCACAAGCACGGGATTGATGCCTGCGGTGAGGTCACTTCGCAGGGCTTCTTGACAGCCACTGCCACCCGCGCCATCATGTTCATCGAGTGCGACAACCCGGACATCGGCCTTATGGCCTTCCTGGGTGTGGGCATGTGCGAGGTCTCGACCTGTGACATCACTGTTAAGGAGGGCCAGCATGTCAACAAGGGTGACGAACTCGGCATGTTCCACTTCGGTGGCTCAACGCATTGCCTCCTTTTCCGGAAGGGCGTCAATGTTCAGGGCTTCCCCTCGACTGATACGGATCAGAATGTGCCTGTCAGAAGTCAGGTCGCTTACGTTGCTTAATCTTCCCCGCTTCTGAAAATAATAAGCATGGGGCCTCTAATTAGCAAGACTTGTACATACTTGTGGATGATGATGAGCGATGCTTTACGATACATATGAGGAATTCAAGTACATATTTCAGACTGTGGTTTATATGGTATGAGAGCAGGTAGGCTCAAGCTATCAAGAGTGTCAATGTAAACAAGGCAGATGCCTCAAGTCATGTGGCACACTTTAAAACTAGCCAAATATGGAAATAGCCTGGCTTGACTCGGGACTCCTCGGACTCACCTCCGCTGGCTGGTCTTGACGTCACATGCTTTTGCCCAAACAGTGAGAGCATTCCAACTAATCGACCTGTAGTGTCATTCTCTGTTTTACTATTAGTTCTTGTTCACACTTTCTGCCCCACGTACAACGACATCGCAAGCTTCTGATACCCAGTTCCAGACGTTGAAATCTTCTAACACGCAGGAGAACATAAGGTTCCCCCGAGGCACAGGTGACGACAGCAATGGGCATGTCTTCGGTCCTTGATCACAGAGAGAGAAACCACAGATAAACTGTTGTTGGCGAGTGTTCTTGACCCATCTTCTCGTGGTTCTGCTGAACTCTTCTTCCTAGGCTCATCCACACCGTGTACTGTACCTTCAAACGGTGAAGTTCGACTTTCCAAGAGGAAATCCGATCATGAAAGTTTCGAATCAAGAAACGACGCCCGAATCCCACGCTGCCTATCACTTCACATGGGAGAGTGGTTTGGCACGATTGAGTTCAGCCGATCGGCGTTGTTTCCCGTCGAATTGCAGAGCTATCATGCTGTAAAATCTTGTATGAATCAAGATTTTGACCCAATTCTCCAGGTATCCTGCGGGGCTGAAATGAGCCTTGTGTGCCAAGTCCTCATAGCTCTCGTATTGCCACTATGACTTGCTCGATCGTGGTCTTGAGCAGGACTCGGATGGTCCGGCTGGTCAGAACATGTTGGAGGGGTATATCATGGCCCTCTTCACCGTCTTTCATTTGAAGCATACAATGTCGCTCCCACAGACACAATGGCAGAAAAACATCCGTACGCTCGCGTCTTACCCTGCTCTTCAAAGCATTGATGCATAATGAGCTGACAAGATTGAAGTTACCATGCCGGGAACTATGCCCCTATTCACACTACCCTGAATCTCCGTCCCTGTCCGTCTGAAGGCGCGATTCCCGAGGAGTTTCTTGGAGGGCAGTATGTGCGCAACGGAAGCAACCCCCTCCAGATTGATACCAGCCGAGGCTTCCATTGGTTCGATGGTGATGGGATGCTCACCGGCGTGTTCTTCGAGCGCATCGCGCAGGCCCCCGGTGTCCGCCCTACCTTTGTCAATCAATACGTCCGCACTGATGTACATGACGCTGTTGCACGACATCCCCGGCTCCATCATGTCACCCCTAGCGTGGCTACTCTGATCAGTCCAAGATCTTCGGTGTTCCGCGTGCTAATGGAGGTTGTACGAGCGATGACTCTAATCGTTGCCTCGCTCTGGGGCCTTATCGCTCGGCCCATCCGGCGGACCAGCACAGCCAACACGAGTGTTGTGCATCATGATGGTCGAGTATTGGCGACAAACGAGACGGGCCCTCCCATGCGTGTTTTTCTGCCGTCGCTAAAGACTGTCGGTTGGTTCACTGGTAGTAGAGCGGAAGGAGAGCCTACGGATGAGAAACCTCGTCCGTACTTTGGCGGACCAGGAGTGGAAGGGTTCTTCAAAGAGATGACAACGGCTCATGTAGGTAGCCATTTCTCATGATGGGATCAGATATATGCTCACTTAACTCGCACTGTTAGCCCCACGTTGACCCTCAGACGCAAGAGATGTTCCTCTTTCATGCGACTTTCCTAGCCCCGTTTGTCACTTACTCGATCATACCAGCCAAGAGCTCCTTCAACCAGACATTATGTCTCAACAAGCCAGTACCAGGATTCCAAGGAGGCAAGATCATGCATGACTTTGGTGTATCGCGCAAACACACCGTCATGATGGATATGCCCGTGTCGTTGGATCCGTTCAATCTTCGTCGTAACCGGCCAGTAGTCGAGTACAACTGGCGTGGCCAGACACGCTTTGGGGTATTCCCACGGTACGAGCCCGAAAAGGTAGAATGGTACACCACAGCACCCTGCATGATCATGCACACTGTCAACACCTGGGATGAAGAGACCTTCAATGGAACGCGGGTCCATCTGCTTTTGTGCCGGATGAACAGTGCCGCTCCGCTCTACCATATGGGTGGCTTGGAAGCTCCAAACATAACCCTTCCAGCAAGCCCAGAATGCCGCCTATACTATTATCAGTTTCCTCCAATCAAGGGAATCCCAAAGCAGATAACTCATCAGTGGGCATTATCTGCGATTCCTTTTGAGTTTCCACACGTGCCGCATCGCCTCCAGATGGCACCGACTCGCTTCGTTTATGGGAATTCGATGCGCAGTGGAGACTTTGCGGAAGCTTGTATCAGCAATTTCAAGGTTGAATGCCTAGTGAAAATCGATGTGGCGGCTCTGCTCGCGCGGGGCCTCGCCGATCCTCCGTCGCAGGTGGATGGTTGTGTGGACAAAAGATCTGTCGCCGAGGTTCTCACCTCTGATGATCCAAATGATCCCATCAAAGTCTTTGCTTTGCCTGATGGATGGTATGCGCAAGAGTGCTCGTTTGTTGCTCGCAAGGACGGTCAGTCCGAGGACGATGGTTGGCTCGTCACCTACGTGTACGATGAATCGCAGCTCGATGAAACCGGCGTAGCACCCGAGACTTCTCAGAGCGAGCTGTGGATTATTGATGCCTTGGAGATGAAAGAAGTTGTGGCTCGTGTGCTCTTGCCGCAGCGTGTACCGTATGGGATGCATGGTAACTGGTTTCCTGAGGAGCAGATTCTGGGACAGCGAGAGGTGGAGCGTTTCCGCAAGTGAGTTGCAGTGATCTGAAAGCATTTTGAACTCTTAGTATATGCTATCCATACATACTTGTGGGTTGTGTACTCGCGGAGACATTTGGCGCAATTGTTATGTTTGTTTGTTTGTTTGTTTGAAGGTCAGGTACATGGCATGGCAAAATTCGGTCAGGACTCAACCTCCTTCCAAGTTCAAGGTTCCAAGTTCCATTTGCCTCTTTCCAACTTCGTTTTGCCCAGCCAAGCCATAGCACGAGACGTTCATCACTGGTACCTATCTACCATGCATGGCTTAGACTTTCTGCCTTCCCTCGGATAATCAACCCCCTTCTGTAATCGACTGAGATTTGGTGATGCAGTACCACGGCTCAGCCCCGACGTCATTTGGCCTGCTTGCGGGCCGCAATGGTCATGCCTTGAGTTACACTTCTCTTGACACGGTAATGGGCCCCTTCAAAGTTCCAGCTACAGCTGCACTTCTCTTCCTAGATGGCTAAAAAGCCGACTTCAGAGAGGAACGCTCTGAAAACTGCTGCATACACTTTGCACGCTCAATCGAGACGTCGCTCGCGCGAGCAACAGCGATCAGCATCTCCTCAATCAGCTCCGCGACAAGAGAGAATTATGATTGTTCCCAGGATATGAAGAGCTGGATGACCGACATCAATACCGTCACCAATCGGTTATCACACCCAATATCCCAAATAGCATTCCAGGCATAGTGCCTGACTTCCTGTCTCGATCTAATCCGAATCTGGAGAACCTTGAGATGTGGCGCCATGAACCTTCGAGCCAAGGTAATCTAGCCGTTAGGGTGCTCGGTGTTGAGCTATACTAATCCCCACAATCCCAACAGTTGCTCGGTGTTCTACACAAGTACATGCACTTGCTTGTCGGTTGCCGGATGTCGCCAGTCCCTCGGAGGGGGCTCCGCTCGCCAAGGATCCGCTCCCCAGTTTACTTTGCCGAAAGAACCATTCAGGTTGTTCCCCTCGGCTAGATAGAACCATTGGCCTAGCAAAAGAATATTCCATGACAACGCCAACGTCTATGGTCTGCGTTAGTCGGTTCCGCTACATCCTGCTGCTGGGTAGATCCGGCCAATCCGCATTATGTGACTTCATGGTCAATCCAAGGTACCCCGGATTTCGCTTCTAGGTCTCTCTCACCTAGTGTCTATGCTGCAGTCCAGCTTCGCTTCAACTCTGAACCCACTGTCGCCTTCTATTGCCGTTCCGATTGCTCCGAGAAAATGAGAGAAAAACATGCACGAGCCCAATGTCCTGGCCAAAACCCTGCAGTCTAGCACTATAAAAAGATAGCTGGCGCCCTGGATTTTCCTTGCAGGTCTACATTCAGTGGTTGTATGCGGATATTTCCCAAGATGCAACTTCAAATTCTTGCGGGAACCCTGCTACTGGGTCGTCAAGCTCTTGCAGTGCCAGCTCCACTAACGACTGGCAAGAGTCATGTTCCCAACATTGACGCTTTGGGTACTCTCCAGGCCTTGAAGTATAACGACTTAGGCCCTCAGAATAACGGTACAGCCGCAGTTCTTGTCCATGACCGTCTCTCGAGTTTCGAAGCAGAAGCCCGGTGCCAATCGATTGGAGAAAGACTTTACCAAGCGCAGGAGATCTCACAGGTCAATGGCACAGAGCTAGCATACCAGCTTGACTATCTCGTCCATGTGCAGGACGTCCAGTCCGATGAAAGGTTATGGGTTTCTCAGGCTACTCACGACGATTGCCGCGCCTTCTCCCTCGAGCATAAGAAGCTTGTATCGGTGTCCTGTGCCTCTAAGTTGCCCGCTCTTTGCACATCCAGTGTTCCCCCTACGACGGACCAGGATAGAACAGCTGTGAACTCATCTAAAATCTCCATTGAATCCGATGGGCATCGCATGACTGGCTACCGTGACGGACGGTCGTTTCGCTTTTTGGGTATCCCTTTCGCCGATGCTCCAGTGAAAGATCTGCGCTTTGCACCACCGCGCCCATACTCCGGGCCCCGTGACATCGATGCAACGAAGATGGCCAACTCCTGCATCCAATCCGTGTCAGGCTTTGGCACCTTGGATAATGGCGGCATATCCGAGGACTGTCTCTACCTGAATGTCTACACCCCTATCCTCCCTGCGAAGACAAATAAGCACTCTCAGCGCAAGCCTGTTGCAGTCTACCTCTATGGAGGTGCGTTCACCGAGGGGACTTCAGCGATGGTGGACTACGACGGAGGCAACTTCGCCAGCCGCAACGACATTGTCGTTGTCACGCTCAACTACCGCGTCGGCGCCCTAGGCTGGCTCACTATCGGCAACTCAACGACCGGCAACTATGGTATCCGGGATCAGATCTTGGCCCTGAAATGGGTCAAGCAGCACATCAAGGCATTCGGTGGAGATCCTAACCAAGTCACTATCTTTGGCCAGTCTGCCGGTGGCCAGAGTGCGATTGCCTTGCTTTCTTCGTCCGCGGCCCATGGCCTCTTCAGCGGCGCCATCGTCCAATCCGCCCCTGTTGATCTGCCTTGGTTCACGCGCGGAGTCTACACCGACATCGTTACCCCTCTCATCTCCAGTGCCGTAGGCTGCAATGGGACCACGTCTGAGAGCGCTCTACTCTCTTGCCTCCGCTCTGTTCCAGCGAGCAGGTACCTTGACAATAGCACGGAGTTTGAGGCCGCTACAGCCGCGAGCGCTAAAGCCCTCGCTACCGGCTGGCTACACTCCAGCGACCTCCTCGCATCCATCGAGCCCATCCTCCCAATCGTCGACGACACCGGCAGCGGCGTCATCGACGATCAATTCCACACCCTTCTCGCCGAGGACCGCCTCCCCAACCGTGTCCCCGTCATTTTCACCACCGTGGCCGACGAGGCGGCCCTCTACGTCGACGCCGAAGTCACCCAGAGCATGGGATCTTCCGAAGTGGCCCTGGCGGAGATCTTCAGTCTCGCCTACCCTTCGTCGCTGGCGAAAGCCCTGATCGCCTCCGATGCCTTCCCCACGAACCCCAACGCCACCGACAGCGTCCGTAATGTCGCCGCCGATGCCCTTACCCATAGCGAATGGACCTGCCCGCAATCCTACTTGTTGAACCTGGCCACCGCCAACACAACCACCAACACCACCACCACCGCCAACACCACCGCCAACACCACCCTCCCCAAGAAACAATTCTCGCACCTCTACCAATTCTCCATCCCACAAGGCCACATCCAAACCACCGTCGGCACGCCCGCCATCTGTTCCCCCAACCAAGACAAGAACGCTACCTGCCACTCCTCGGACGTCCTCCTGGTCTGGGGCACGCTGAACAGCAAGACCCAAAACGTCGCCCCCTACTACGGCCCCACGGACATCCAGCACTCGCAGCTCCTGAACGACATCTTCGCCTCGTTCTTCCGCACCCGCAACCCGAACCCCGATGTCGAGGCCCTGCAGCTCCGCGGCCCCGCCTACCGCTACTCGTATGAGACCTTCGGGGCCCGCGGCTACCGCATGCCCGAGTACCGCGGCAACGAGGATCGGGTCGTCGCGTCGCTAGGCGTGGTCCCGGGCGTCACGGTGAACCCGGGGCGGACGGCCAAGTGTAGGGTCTTCGAACAGCAGGGGTTCACCTTCCAGAAGGCGGAGTTGACCGTTTAGCTTTGATTTTGATTGGGGCTTACTGCATATATATTTCCCTCAAGGTAGATCATACGGAGATTTGAGCAGCGATGGATATTTGAGTGGGGTTGTTAATGCCGATGATGGATGTAGATAAGATGATTTGATGTTGATTTGGCTTAGTCTAGTCAGTGTTAGTTTACTTAATGCGCCGATGAATGACGATGTATAGCCCATCCACAGTACACTACCCTGGTCACAGCGAATAGACTAGCAAATTCTAGGGAAATAGCGACGAGTTTCTAATGCAGCAGAAGATACAATCCTCACTTCACCAGTGCGATCGATCGATCGATCGATCAATTTGTTCATTTGCACAGCAAACTATGGAACAGCAATTCGACCGCAGGTCCGGTGCTCCGTCTTTCCTCGTCTTACTTGATGATAACAAAGACTATACACAACTGCTATGCCTATCGACAAAGCTAATCCAGGTCTCTCTTCTAGTGTTTAAATATCAAGCCTAAAACTGCACCTATACTTGATGATACTCTATACAACTACCCAGATTATATAGTACTGATCTCTTCTGAAAATCTCTTGACATACCAGCTACCTTCCCTTTTACCACGACCTTATGAGTAAATAAGCCCTTACCTTTACCTCCCGAGAATCTAGAGTTCTACCTTATACTTCACAAACAAACAGAACTATCTATGGTCTCTTACCGTGGTAAGATCGGGCTAGTTACCTTGTTAGGGATTAATGCCACAGTTTACTAGTCGGTGTCTCTGGCCTATCTCCAACCCGGGAATTAAGATCCGGACCTCGTACAAGGGCGACCTCACTACTACTACTACTACTACTACTACTACTACTACTACTACTACATACTAGGTGGAGATCTTGCTGGTTTAGAGCTACGACTTTTGACGCTCTTACGGTACCTAACCAGTCAGGATACGCAGCTAGGCCTATACCCTACAAGTTTGTTTACTCATGGCCTGGCAGCACTTAGATGCGACGCGGGGTCTAATCGCCCTTCAGGCCTTTGCCGGTGGGTACCAGGCATCGACAATCCTCAGACACCTCCCGTCTGCCGGAGCCACTACACATTATTTATTGTTACATATTCTGGACATTCCTTGGGTATGGAAAGCACCGCACATCGTCATAACCATATTCCACGTACAAAATGTACTATTGTTTTCTACTCTGCTAACATCCATAACAGATTGATAGAGTATAACAAACCTAACAGCGCCCGGGGCCCTTTCTACTCTTGCAGATTTCATAAGCTTATACTGTCGTAACGTCGTGACATCATAGAAGTGGTGGGTCTTCTCCAGCTCAACGCGGGAAGAGAGAGGGAACGAGGGGATATGTATATCAAAAGATTACCAAGCGCCCATGTGAAGAAAAGCAGACAAGCCCAAATGCTCTATTACCCAGAAACCGAAACTGAACCTTTATGACTCTTTGCCATGCGCCAATGCGAATGTCAATGTCAATATTGCTATGTCTAGCAATGCTCGTCGTGCAAAATAAAGGTTGGATTGGAGGAAAGGGGGTAATGTTAGTCGATTCCGAATATAACCGTGGTTGATTGTGGCGAGGATCAAGGCTACTTCTCAGAACTATACAGTCAGAGGAACAACAGCCCTCGCGAAGTGGGAGATAGTGTCTAAGTCCCGAACAACCTTTTATCGATCATACATAGACCGTCTCGATCGAACAGGGTATTCCATGTCTGGCATACCCACTGGAATGCCCCTCGTGGGCGGTGGAACAGGGTTGGCCCATCTCGGTGACCGGTATGCGCCTCCATCATCTCTCCCAGAATAACGCGCCGTGTGGTCGGAGACACCGGGGTTAGGGTATCCTGAATTTGCATTGGACGCTCGGTAGCTTCGACGAGTCTCGTCGACAGGAACGCGCATGTCACTGTCAGGGTGGGCACGTCCGACGTACGGGTGAGTACCGTTCATGTTCATATAACGAGGTGGTGGTGGTGGTGGTGGTGGATGTGCATGAGAATGAGAATGGGAATATCGAGGTAGTTCTTGGTTGATCGGCATGACGGGAGGGTCGTTGAAGGCAGTCTCGTAGAAGACAGGGCCCGGGGTCCGGGGATGCATGATTGGCTCTTCGGCGTATGCACGTGCCGGGCGGGTTCTTCTGCGACCCCCATCGGAGTCATATGGTCGCCCTGAGTGAGAGTTCAACGTGTCGCGGTGGGTATAGGTCCGTCGCTGTGCTTCAGGAGAGAGATCACGCGGGGGTTTCCGTGCATACGCTTCATGTGAATGCCGACGGGCATGGGAGCTGTGTGAATGCGAGGGACGCAGATGACGGTTGTTATGACGATTGGCCGCTTCTTGTGCTGCAGCTATTGAATCCTCTGACGAGGCATCTGAGGGGTTATGACCCGGCACAGTAGTTGGGCTGACTGGGCGTGAGAAGGTGGGCCCGCGTTCTCGTCCTCGGGCCTTCGGAGATGACTTAGCCCACATTGGTGGCGAGGGCGCCCGAGGTGAGGGCGACGCGAATTCTGGGGGAGGTGGCGGTGGACTGAAATAAGTGGATTGTACTCGGCGCGTCGATGAGGTGGGAACCTCCCCGCTGCGGCGCCTTTGATGACGGCTCGAAGGTGCTGGTTCTTCCGGAGCGACATGGGCACGCTGCGCAGTTGTCTTACGGCGACTGGGAAACGTTCTTTTCTCCTTGGGGGACGGAGCCTCGTCCTTATGGTGATTACTGAATTGAGAGTGGTAGGTACCAAAACTCGGAGGCGATGCACGGAGAATGTTCTTCTTCACATAGTCCATCTCAAACCGTCGGCTGACTGTCTCGTGCCACTCCACCATTTCTGGGTCTGGCGATTCGGGGAAGGCTTCGCGGGGAATCGTCTTCGGAAATGTGCCGCCGCTAGGGTTTTCAATATCCCAAAGTTCGACCGCATTCTGAAGGTATCGGCAATGTTCGTCCGGGTCTAGGAGCAATTGGATTGTTTGCCATCGTACGAAGCCGTTGGGTTGTAGAGCGGGGATCGCGGGGGGTTTGTATGCATCGTTTGTGGGTTGAATACTGTGGAAGCAGCCGAGACGCTGGTAGATAAAGGACAGAGCAGAAGGCTTAGTTTGGAGAAAGAGCACATCGTAATTTCCGCCAACCTTGCGGTAGAAAGAGGCCAGGCGTTCGGGCGTGAGATCAGCCGTTGCGTAATCGTCGAAAGACGACTATTGAGAAGCCAAGATTCAGCTTTGATTTTCCGGTCGCATACAGTGTCTCAAGCTCCGACTTACAATTTTATGAGCGATTTCCAAACAGAGCTGTTCAAGGAGCGGGGCTGGACTCTTGTCCGAGTTGATCAACACTCCCCAGAAACTCGCGCCCGGATCATGGGCGGAACACATGGCCTAGCTACTGGGATTGGGCGCACGGGAAGGACATCTGGCAGCAGCAGCAGCAGCAGCAGTGAAACAATGAGCGGAGCATCGATGGGACCGATGAGGTAGAAGAATGCGGAGGGGAAAGCAAGCGGGAGGGGCAAGGCTGAAGAGGGAAGTTCAGCAGACTGAGCGACAAGGTGAGGTGAGTGCGTGAGGGAGTGAATGAGTGATGCTGCAGGCCGGCCAACAACACCTTGCGATCCGCCTGGCGCATTGAATCCGGTTTAGTGCGCGGTCAGTCAATTCAAAATGACAGGCAACGCCCGGGCGGTCAGGCACCCATTCGCTGATGCTCCACTGCGGGGGAGCCCAAAAGAGAGAAAATGGTTCAATGCTGTTGTTTGTTGGCACTGTAAGAGTGTGAAGTCGACAACTCAATCCGCCTCATCTGTAAAGAACGCGGAACGAATCGAATGAGGGTGGAGAACGGAGGGATTTGACGCTGGACGAGAGCCGATGCAAACCAGATCCATGATGCTGCATGAAGCCCAGTTGGGGAGAACTAGCACAAGCCAGCCAGTCGAGATTCTCCGAGTACGTACCGTATAAGTTAGTGGTATACCAACCACAGCACCTGGTTGAAGGGACTAGACTACTAAACTTGAATGAGTGGGTGAATGATTCCCCCCGCAGGTGACCGACCAGACAAGCAGCGAAAGGGGGGGGGAGTAGGGAGGAGTACTCCGTACAATGACGGACATTCCACGGCTGTATCACCATGCGTCATCAATCATTTTCTTGCTTTTGTCTTGTCTTTTTCTGCGTAAACTTTGCCTCGAGTGCTTCTTTATGCTTGGTGGATGAGAAAGAGAGGAGAGGGAGAGAGCCTGGAGAGTTTATGGGAGAGAAGAAGTGGGGAAGTACTGATGAGGAGTGAGTGGTGCTTGATGATTCGGGGATCGGCTGCTCAACCATGGGACCTCTATTCCTATCAACACCTGAGGCATCCATTTCCCCCTACCTCCACAATCAAGTCAACTTACCATCATTCTACGAGTTTATCAGGAAGAATTTGAGTAATACCCACTTCACTATAGCTGACCACCAAGATGCACGAGACTTAGGGGTGGTACGGAGGACGCAGGTACTTCACAGGCGCATAAATTACATCACATGCCTGAACCAGGGCCAGGGGTCAGTCAATCAGTCAGTTAACTCGCTAATAGCTAGCTACTACGGTGACTACCTAGTAACTACTGTACGTATGAGTACATACGGATGCTCTTCAATGGCATTGAGATCACCGCGTGTTCTTCCGTCTAGGTTAGTGGCTGCAAATGATCCGCCCGAACAAGATGCATAGTTTGCCCCCTGTGGCACTCGGAGACCCTTGGATCAGAAGATCAGTGGGCTGACTGGGTCAAGGAGGGTCAATCAATAATGATAATGATAATAATAATAATAATAATAATAATAATAATGACTGTACAGAATACTGTACAGTAAGTAGGTGAATGCATGCTACCTACTAGGTAACTTACTATGTATCTAACTATTGTGTACTCACATAGCTAATCACTCTATTCTTAGGTTGTGCAGAAGAGTTGCTCACTGGCATTCTTTCCCCCCCCCCCCCCCGGGAAATACCTGCATGTATTATGACCCATTCCTACTCCCTGATTGGTCATGACAATTGTCAGAATGAAATCTCCAAACAATAATTGGGAGGAGGTAACACTGCAATGGACGCTCATTGCATTCCTCTTGCCATTCCCGCCTGGAACCATAGGATTCCGAGTAACGGGGCCCATTGTTTGGATGCCCTCTCCTAAGTAAACAACAATGTAGTCGCCTGGTCTCGCTCCGATCCCTCTCATACCCAGATCTCTATTCTACTCCTACACGACCCATCTGTTTGTCTCTCATTGTAACTACGAGCCTCAACTTGACCGAACAACACCTCTCCTTTTCCTATTCTTTGATTCTTGCTTCTTTTCTGTTGTGTTTGATTGCAGAGCTCGCGTAGACCAGCAGCTCGAAGCTCTTTCCAAGGGCCAGTGACCAGGTACGTTCTTTCCTCCTAGCTGCTGAAGCTCATGCTGATTGTGCAATATAGGTCGACCATCGGCCCCGTCCTCTCGATTGTCATTTGACCTCGCTTGCGTTCCGACCCTTTCGAATCACGCTTCAAGCCCATGTCTACCGATCAGTAAACGCAAGATGGCTCAAAATCGGGACCCAGCGTTCTGGCGACGCTTCTCCCTTGCCATCCACCTGGATGAGGAATCCAAGGCTTCCACCCCGGAAAAGGAAGTCACTATATGGTCGTATGTTGTCTCGCTGTTCCTCTTTCAAGTTCTCGCCGAGAGTCTTGTTGCTCGTCTCGTATGCTGATCGTCTGGTTCTCACAGGGATAACTGGATCAAGGGCCAGGAAAGGAAACGCAAACGAACCATCCTCTGCGGCTTTCTGATATTCTTCCTCATTGCGCTGTTCGTTGTTGGCGTTATCGTGGTGGTTGTCTGGCTCAATGCTCATCACTGGCTACGGGAGACACCGAGATCAGCTTGATGTAGCGGCAGATAAGGGGTTAAGGATCTGGGTCGAGGAGAGAGGTATCTTGTGGATATGTGTTTTCTAGCTAGGCATGAATGAGCAGGCCTCATTTCGGTTTTGTTCTCATACTCTCTCGTTCTTTTGGCGGCGGGCTGGGGCTGGTCCTGTTGCAATATCCCCAAATAGCTGACAACCGTCGTTGTGATGAGTATCGTTACGTTGAATGTTGCATTCACATGTAGTTGCTGATTTCGCTTTGTGGTGTGATCTAATGTTGGTGATTCTTTAAAAAGGGAAACGTTCAGACTGTATCGCAGTGGAAAGTCCAGCCGCGTCTTTATTCAAGTCGAGTCCACGCATGGACTTTCCCAATGTGGCATTCCATGCGCCGGCTGCCGGCATCTTATCGGTCATTTCCACTACGTACTGTAGCCTGGGTTTGCCAGTTGTTCCATCAGCAACTCATGATCGGGATTCTGCTCCCTGTGTTATGTGCTTGCTGGGGATGTCGGTCAAGGTCGAGCTCTGAATCGCGGTGCTCGCGTCATACATAGGCATACAGCCCGAGATAAACATCCTGGGATGGACAAGTCAATGGGCAGCCGCGAGCGCAAGCTGCATCCGAGCTTTGGGCGGTCCCCACGCTTATCAGCGGGACCCGCGCGCGGGCTTATCGCTACGATGTCTCCGCATCTCCTCCGTCCTTCCCCGCAATAATAAAAGGCCGCCCTTCCCATCCTCCTTGCTTTCAATCTTTCTCCTCATCTTGTGCAAGTACACTCTTCCTTTCTCGTGGACTCTAGTGACGGAAAGAGTCTTCGTCTCATCATGCTTCCCCCCTTCGATTACTTCACATACCGTCGCCTCCGGTAAGTCAGTCATGCCTCTTCACGAGGTCATGAGTACAGTACACACTACTTGATGTGTGAATCACCGCGCCTTGGCTTGGATACTAAATCGCGCGGCAGGGATTTCAAGCGGAGGGAGCGAGCAGCAAGATTCGCATCACTGCCGGCAGAATATCACGCCCCTTTCACAGCGATCGATAAGGTTATCATCAACAAACCGATACAAGAGCTGGTGGATGAGGTGCACGCGGAATCCGTATCACCCCTCGATGTTCTCCGCACCTACGGCAAAGTAGCCGTCAAGGCCCATGAGAAGACCAACTGCGTGACAGAACTGCTTCTGCCCGAAGCTGAATCATGGGTCCAGTCGGAAGTCAACCTCCAAGGACCATTGGCGGGAATTCCCGTCTCTCTGAAGGATTCGCTGCAGATTAAAGGGTTTGATACCACCCTGGGATACACCAAGTACGCGTGCAAGCCATACAAGGAAGATGGACCGATGACCAAGCTTTTGAAAGACGCTGGTATGGCCTTTCTCTCGACGGGACTGCTGCTGCAGCACGCCGTGGCTAACATCTCTAGGGGCTGTGCCTTACGCCAAGACCGCGTTGCCCGTGACCCTGTTGTCCTTTGAGTCAGCCAACGCTCTTTGGGGCCCGTGCCTCAACCCTCATGTTCCCGACTACTCTCCTGGCGGTTCCACGGGGGGCGAAGGTGCTTTGTTGGCGTTGGGCGGCCGCATCGGTATCGGATCTGATGTTGCCGGGTCTGTTCGAGTCCCGGCGGCCTGGAGCGGTATTTATTCCCTGCGCTGCAGTACTGGCCGGTGGCCGAAGGTTGGCGTTCACACCAGCATGGCCGGCCAAGAAGGCATTCCCAGTGTCTTCAGTCCCATGGCTAGGACCTTGAATGACCTGACTTACTTTACAAAAGCTATTGTGGGGATGGAGCCATGGAAGTATGATTACACGGTTCATCCCATCTATTGGCGGGAGAAGGAGGAGGAGGAGGCCCAGACTAAGAAGCTTCGAATCGGATTGATGACTAGCGATGGTGAGTGGATCGGCATCGCCACCCGAACCAACCAGGCTGACACTGGCTAATCACACATAGGCGTCATTCCCCCTACCCCGGCCATTGCGCGTGCCCTGTCGACGACAACCGCTGCTCTTGTTGCGGCCGGCCACACAGTTTCGGAGATTAAGCCACCAGTCACGGCAGACCCGTTCACAGGGCTTCATCTAGCCTCGCAGCTTCTGAACTCTGATGGTTGCGTCACCTTCAACTCGCATCTGCACAGTTTCGAACCCTCCGACCCGGGCGCAGATCAACTTACCCGGATTTCTAACTTGCCCCGTCCTCTGCGGTACCTTTACTACCTCTGGGTGCGCTACATCCGCCGCGACGTCCAGTGGGCTAAATTGATTCGTACCTTTGGCCCCAAATCGGCAGCCGAGCTCTGGAAGCTCACCGCGCAGCGCGAATCCTTCCGTGCCACCTGGCACGCCTGGTGGGATGGCGCGACACAGCAGTACGACTTCATCTTGTGCTCTGTAAACGCCACCCCGGCTCTACCGCACAAAGCCATGCACGATGCGGTGTCATCTTGTGGATACACCTTCCTCTGGAACCTATTGGACTATACGGCGGGTGTTATGCCTGTGTCGCATGTCGATGCGAAAAAGGATGCTCTACCGGGACCGTACAAGAAGGTTCTCAAGCAGCTGGGAGCTGACGGCGCACTCTCTCGCGGGGCTTGGAAGCACTACGATGCTACCAAGATGGCAGGATTGCCGACGGCGGTGCAGGTAGTCGGTCGGCGCTGGCAGGAGGAGAAGGTACTTGGGTATATGGCGGCGGTTGAGGCGGCGCTGGACCAGTATCAGGATCCTTTGACCGGCGAGGGCGGACGATACCCCTTGATCGAGCTGGACTGAGTTTCCGGTGTTTGGTTTCATGTTTTAGAGAGCCTATCTGTGAATTGCTGGATCTCATTCAAGACCTCGTTGTACTTATTCCTGTTGTAGAGCGAACCACAGGATGGGCGATTTTCTTCTGCTTTACGCACCTACGAATCCTTGCATGCTCCTTGGCATGTACCGAAAACTGGCTGAGTAGATCTTGTGGCTTGTCGTACACATGTGCATGTGAACATGGGTTCCTCGGATGGACCGCAATGTAGCTGCCTTGGTAACTTTGACATCTCGTTTCCCGACCATGGATCACTTGTCGGCTTGTCCTTTTGCCGCCCGTCATACTCTATTTATTGGTTGATCGGGATGAAGTCAATCACTTGTTGTCTGTGACAGTCCGAGTGCCGACCAAATGGCGCAGTGGCAGCGTCGGTCGCTCGTTACTAGATGATGATCGTCAAGTTCCAATCTGATCCTAGACCCCTCAACAACAAACCGAGAGTCGAGAAGAAGCGAACGGAGCGTCGCGAGTCTCGGAACTGATACTGTTTTCCTCTCTTTACCCCCCACATCAACCGGTGGCTCCGCGGAGTCCAGACCCTGGGATGAAGAAAAATGACCCGAACGATTTGAAGAACCAGGGATTGAATGCGAGAGAAGGGGTACAATTGATTCTTTCTTTCAAGTGGGAGAGGACTTTAAAAAAGAAGATTTGAGGAGAAAGAGTTTGAATGAAATGCAAGGATGAGGATGTAACCATGAGAGATGTTTTGACTCAATTATCTTTTCTCACCTCTCACTCTCTCGCTCTCTCCTTCTCTTTCCCACTCTCTGTCTCTGTCTCTGTCTCTTTCTTTCTCTTAACTTTGTTCTTGTCTTGATCTTGTTGTTATTTTAAGAGTGTTCAACATTGTGGTCTGTGCCGATAAGCCTATACATTAGGCCTTGAGTTTTGTGGCAGACCTTAGCTTTGAAAGGATCAGTTGAGAAGGTTGAGAAAGGCTGGAAATCGTGGTAGTGGTAGTGGTAGTGGTAGTGGTTGTGGTTGTGGTTGTTCTTAAACTAAGAAGAGAAGGAAGAACAGCAGAACCTGAAGATCGGGCGATCGTCACTGGGAGATCCTGCCGCTTTCTGTTTGGCTTCTTCGGCTTCTGTCCTGCTCCCCTTTACCCGTTTCTCTCTTCTCTCTTCTCTCTTTACTCTTCTCTCTTCCCTCTCTCAGCTCAATTCCAACGCCCATTCCCTTTACATCCTCCTCCTTCTCCTCCTCCTCGTCGTCTTCTTCTTCCTCTTCCCTTTTCCCCTTCTCTTCTTCTCCCCCCCCCCCCCCTCCTATCTCCCTCTCCCCTCCGTCCTCCTTGAGATCTTTTGTTTTGACACCCTCCTTCGCTCTTTACTTTCAGTCCTTCCGTCAGTTCCTCCATATCCACATCCAACACCGCCTGCAGAATTCGTTTTCCCGCTACCGATCTAGACCCTCGCCAATCACCACATTATTCGCCCCTCCCCTCCACACTTTTCCTTCCTGCTCTTCGGGTCTCGGTCTCGGTCTCCGGTCTCGATCTCAATTCAACCTTCCCCCTAATCTCGTCCTCCCCATCTGTCCTGCAAAACTTTTGCCTTGTGGCGCTACTATCAAAGGATTAATTGCCATCGATATCCGTGTACACTTGCCTAGTTGGAGCTACAGGATGCTGTTCCTGGCTTCGGCTCTGAACTGCGGTCTCTGTCGATACCTGTACTCTTGACCTCGGAGAAATGACTTCCACCAAACGTGCCACCTCCGGACGCAAAAGGGACGCCATTCACTTCGTCAATGCGCGTCCAACTTCTGAGAATGAGCGTCTGAAGATTCAGCGCCTCGTCCGCGCCCATGTGGGCAAATGGATCTCGGACCAGACCAAGGATCGTTCGACTGTCCCGGACTGTCCAAATCCCAGCGCTGGCTGCCACCCCAACACTGGCGCCAACACCACCACTACCACCACCAGTCGCAGTGTCACTCGCCAATCCACATCCTCCAGCGAGGGGTCGGCTATATATTTTGATCAGACCGGTTCGTCGGAATCACAATATGCGACGCCTCCAGCCACTTCTCCGCTCTGCTCCTCCGTCTCATCCTCTCCGTCGCCCCCGCCTCATCTTCCTGGTCAGTTTGCGCATGATTCCTCACCTGCAACCCAGTTTACGTCCTCGAATCCTGTCAATCAGCAACTCCTCCGATCATCGTCCCGGAGTCCGGTGGATCACATAATGAATGATGTCGAGCGATCCTATCCGGACAATTTTCCTTGGCCTTCTCCGCAGGAGTCGCGATCCGGGATGTCAGATACACGGAAAAGTTCTTCAGGGTCGGATGAGGCATCTCAAGCATTGACAACGACTTCGTCAGTCTCATGTCTCGCCCCGGGCTATGTTCATACATTCGGCGCGGGTCGATTCGATCCGTTCCAAACACATCCTTTGAACCTGTTGAACATGGGGAAGAATGAAGTTGTCGCCTCTGAATACTATTGTTCGTGAGTCTTGCAGTAGCTACACGTCCAGCAAACTAACATTTTCGTTATAGGCCTTGAGGTCCTGTGGCCCGGCCTCACCCCCGTTTCACCCGGCAACGACTCGAGTCCGGCTAGCACCAATTGGTTTCCACTATCACTATCCGACCCGACCTTGTTCACAGCGTTTGTCTTCGGTTCACTATCTCACAAAAGAGTCCAATGGCTGAAAGGCACGATTCCACACCATGCTTTCCTACCCTCCGAGCAGCAAATGCTGCAGTTATGCGAGGCAGAAACCATCCGGAATGTGACGCGGGAGGTCAGCGATCCCACTCGGGCAATGTGCGATGCGGTTATTCTGAGTGTCATTTGCATGGCACACAACGTTGCCAACAACGAGCATATCAAGGGCCAGAAGCTGCCCTTCACCGCTCCGATGCAACGCCTGCAGTGGTTGGACATCTATAGCAGTCTTCCGCCTAACCTTGTGCATATCAGAGGTCTAATTCAGATGGTTAACATGCGTGGAGGTCTTGAGAACCTGACTCTTCCCGGACTCGCACCTACTCTGTGTTTCTCCGATCTCGTCACTTGCAGCACGTTCCTCTTGCCGCCTGTGTTCGATTTTATGCCCTTGCGCAGAGAGCGGATAGGTCTCACAATGCAGGATATGCTGGGTTACAGCATGGCTGATGTCGAGCGTCGGTTTGGTCCTTTGCGGGAGATCGGATTCACATCAGACATGCTGGAGGTATTCTACGGCATGCAGGCGTATATCAAACTTGTTGAGGCCCACGTTACAACGCAGCACCACAACCCTGACTATTCGTTGCTATCGGATCAACGAAATCGGGTGCACTACAACCTCCTTTCCCTCCCTGCAGTGAGCCAGTTTGACAGGTTTGCGAACTACCAACCCCATGAGGTCATGTATGAGATTTGCCGGCTGGCCGGTCTCATCTTCGGTGTCGGCGTGGTGCTACCACTCCAAGCCCAGAGTGCACCCCTCTCTCAACTTGCCAAGCTCATTCAGGAAGCCTTGCACATCTCCAAAGCACCCTTCTCCTGGGACCATCCACAGGCTCGTATCGCTCTCTTCTGGGTGCTGATCCTCGGCGGTATCGCTGCGGAAGACCAGCCCGAACGCGCCTGGTATGTTGAGCTCATCAGTCAAGTGGCCGGAAGCCATGGCATTCACACCTGGGACGAAGCACGAAAGGTCCTACGTGTGATGCTCTGGTACGACCGGGCCTGTGAGCGCGGGGGTCGCAAACTGTGGCTTGAAGTGAGGCAGTCCGGCCCCTCATCATCATGAACCACGGGGACTCTTTCCAAGCATACACCTATCCCACGATGCTCTCCTCCCGGCTTCTACACTTCCACATTCATCAATTCGTTCACCGCCCGCTCTCATCGGCTCAACATGAAATCCTGACCATGAACACCGTCTCCTCCCAAATCCAGACCGAACGCGGAGGAAGCCGGACAAACGGAATCCTCCCCCGCAACCCCCTGCCCTCCTGAACTGTAGGTATATTATATGACTTTACGAAGGTTACGACGCAGCCAACGACCATGGCGAAAAGCATAAGCGCGCAAAGAGAGAGACCATTCCAGCGCAACATTGCTATCGACCTCTTACCCCTTCTTTTTCACATAACCACTACTTCTTTCAGCCGCCTCATCCTTATTTCATTTTACTTATCTCTTCCAACTGTCTCTCCTTGTTGCTGTGACAGAATCTCGATCTTTTCTTTTCTATTTCCCACGTGGAACTGTGATATATAGATATATTCAACCAACCTAATTTGAAACCCCTCGGGAGTTTGATGACCGAGTAATTCTTAGTGATGCTGCTGGATATACATTCTTTATCAAATCATGTACAAATGTAAAGCGATAAGAATCTGGGCTAAGACTACATCTCTGGGGCGAAGAACTAATGCTGCAGATGTACGCTGTGTGACCCTGTACCGGGCTAAACCGAAGCGGGGGACACCAAAAATAGATGAACAAAGAGCCGCCTGTGGTTTTTCTTCCCTCTTTACCGTAGTAGGTGAAAAGAGACATCATCATCAAGGTCGTCAATTTTTCAGGGTCTAGTGCCCCCGTAGGAAGCAGATGTGTCATTGCCTTGTCGGAGCAGCGGTTCGCGTTCACCCTGCTGCTGCTGCTGCTGGCGGCCCCAATCCCTTGTGTCCACGCCGTCATGGATGCCGGGAACGCTGAGACCACTCTCGGCGACCTCCGTGGTCCCATTCGTGGCGGCAGCGCCGGCCTTTCCGCGGGTAGCCGCCATCCGGCGGGCCTGCCAGCTGACGAAGGTGACCAGGGCCATCCCGACCAGGAAGGTGGTGATGGTCAGCAGGGCGTTGACGGGGGTGGGGTCGCGGTCGAAGACGGTGAAGGTCAGGGCGTCGAGGCCGGCTTGCGCGAAGTTGCCCAGGCCGGCGAGGCAGATGACTAGGCCGTAGACCTTGCCGAAGGTCTGGAAGCCGAAGACCTTGGCGGCGTAGTCGGAGACGGCGGTGTAGTAGAAGGGGCGGTAGAGGACGAAGAGGGCGATGTTGCCGTAGCCGGCTCCCTCCGTGGGGATGCAGCCCAGGATGCCGATCAGGGTGGCGGTCGTGACGAGGGTGAGCAGCACCGAGGGGGTGTGGGCGGAGTCGAGGATGGTGCCGATGAACGGGACGGAGACGAGCCCGCCCAGCGGGAGGAGAACGTCGAAGGCCGAGTTGAGGGTCGCGGCGAGGTCCGGGGAGTGGAGGAGGTAGGTGTACTGTTGACGGATCGTGGCCACAAAGTAGTTGATGCGGAGCATCTGCAGGATAGTGAAGAGGGTGATCAGGATGAACCAGGGGGTACGAATCTGCGTGAGCGCCGAGGCGCCATGAAGGGCGCCCCAAACGCCGCCGGCGGTGTGGGGCTTGTCAGACTGGGGCGTGGTGGTTGACTCGGTGGCGGCGATGGGGATGGGGACGGGTTCGGGAGAGAGCGGGCGTTCAAGCGGGGAGATGTCATCGTAGGACTGTGGTTGAAGGGTGGGGGAAGAGAGAAGGTCTTGAATTTGGCTGACAACGTTCTGCCGGTGCATACGACGGTCGTTACGTTGGCGCTCGCCTTCATTGCGGTCCTGGATAGCGTTGTCGACGTGGTCCGTGGCTTCGGCTGCGATGTGAGCATGCGCTTCCTGCACAAGTTCGCCGGCCGTCTTATATGAGGTCGTCGGCATTATAGTGAGCTGGGCAGTGATGATGAAAATGGGGACAATGAGATAGAGCAGGAAGAACCTGGTCGAGCTGAGCCAGCCGTTTGTGCTCTCGTTGATTAGCCGGAATATAAGGAAAAGGGCGCTGGAGGCATCGAATGCGCCTGTCAAAGTGGATAGAATGAGCCCCGAGCGGGTCGGGAAGGTGTTTGACAGATGGAACGATGAGATGAAGACAAACGGTCCACCTAGAGAAAGGAAGAGGTACCCGGGCATGTACCCGTCAAAGGGAAGCTGGTCGGAGAGTCCAAATAGCAAGGAGCCCAGTATAAGAGAGACGCTGCCAATGATGCCGCAGACGCGCGGACCGTATGTATCGAGAATCGTTCCTACTGGTAAAGCAAAGACGTTGGTTGCGACTGCAGCGATGGTGAACATCAAGTTCAATCTGTAGACAACTTTAGTGAGGTCTTCCAAAAGGAATGGATGGTCTGAGGCGCGTACCGAAGCTCTTGTCCGTAGCACACGTCGGAATTGTTATCAAGCTCTTCTTGCGAACACCGGTCCCGATAGACACCCTCTCTGATCAAGACCGGCTTGATGGCCGCAAACCCGAAGACTATCCCCGCCGCAAGTAGACAGTATACCACTGCTATGCAGACCTGCGCTGTGAGTGGATTAGTACTGCACTGCATACGACGGTGGCTTTGAAGCCGTTCATGAAGGTCTAGGCTAGCACTTACCAATGCGTTTGACATGGTTTACCTCAAACGCGCCCGTGGTCTCTCGGCCACCGATCCACTCCTGCAACTTCGGCGCAGATTGCTCGGGTGTTGCCCCCTCTCTGTCAACCTCATTGAGCGTACTGATCTTGGGTGAGGCGGCTTGGAGAGGTGGGTTCTGCTCACTGGTAGCCTCATCCACAGTGGCCTGTCCCCATGCTGGTCCTGCATACGGGTTGAAATTCAATCGATGTCTAAAAGAGTGGCGACTGATGTTGGATTGGAATGAAGACGACAGAGAGGGCTCCGGTAGATCATGATAGCTTTCCTCGTCATCGGAGTCATCCTGATAGGGCTGGCGACGGAATGCAGCTGGATTCTGTTCCCAGGACTCCAAGTAGGAGACGCGGTTGAGAGACATTTCTGGCTGGTTGGTTGTCTTGTTAGTTAGTCAGTGTCATACCAGATGAAAGACGTCGAGTCTGTACCTGCGCAGATACACCTCAGCACCTCCCGTTCTTGGGCGCTTTTCGTTTATCAATATATATATATATATATATATATTTCGAAGTACTGTATACGAAGTATCGTCAAACTGATGTGCACGATCGCCAGAGACAGGCTGTGGTGATGATGGCTGGTTGACGGTGGAGTCGACCCGTTTTCGGCCCGTAGACCCAGCCAGCTATGACTCGGAGTGACGGCCAAACAACTGTGGTGATTAGCGGATGGGACTGCTGGACAAGAGGCAGGGATGTTCAGGCCAGTTTGGAAGGTCAATGGCTTTTTTGCAAGGAGAATATCAGCAGGTCAAGTGAAAGTTGGCAGGAGTTGCAGCAGCAGCTACAGCAATGAGGTAATCGAAGCGGAGAAAAATAGTGGGAGAGAAAAATCACCTGACACTCACTACTTACCACTACCACTGCTTGCCCCCGCATATCCCCAATAGGAAGCTACCCTGCCTGCCGCCTGAGGTGCGCGTACGATGGCCTTGACTGTGTTAATACTCCGTACTTTGCTAAACTAAACTAACTACACTCCAGTTAGTCATCCTCTTGAAGTGCTGCATTCAAGTAGGCAGTCGTACGAAATCCATTCCATCCCGCTTCAGCCCTTCTACCTCATCTCCTTCTATCTCTTCTCCTTCACCTTCATCATTGTTCATCTGCACGCACTTATACTCCCATGGCCTGCCCTATCTGCAATGCAAGCCAGCCACAAATGCACACTTTCCTTGGATTGTTCCATGATCAAGTCTTTCTCCTGGTCTAGCCCTTTCCTCACTTCCTCTCGCTCGCAAAACTGAGTCGTGCTACTACTCTGTACTGGGTGCTGCTGCTACTTGCTACTTGCCCAGATTCGGTCACCCTCCGATGGGTCTGGAACAAGATCCACCTGTCAATTGGCTCGCGTAGCTTTCGGCTCCATTGTTGATTTACACCCCAAACCTAACTCGGATGGAATCTGGCCTAGGCCAAGCGGCATCAGGGTTGTTTCTGTCAGCATCTTGACCTCACCTACCTTTTGGCCCCCTTATGCGGCCGATTATTGTGCACGGCTGATATCTGAAGCTCACAAGCATCATAGCACTGCCATTAAGGCCCCTGCACAAGGTCTACACTATTCATCACCATCGCCATGTCTCGCTCGAGACGGGTTCCTGCCGCAATGTGCTGCCAACCCTCATACTCATCTCTTCTCTTGGCGCAAGAACAAAACCGTCTGTCATATTCTTCCTGCAGATGATTCTACTAGGAGAAACATTCCGAATCGCCTGATTCGTCAAACACGGAGAAGCGCCACCGACGAAAAGAAAAAAGGTACTGTACTTCTGCGCGCGGCATTCAGTTGGAGCCAGAGACAAACAAACATCCCGACATTTCTGAGAGGGATGAACCATTCGTCAGGCATGCGAGATGCATCACAAAGCATACGCCACAGTCTTGTGTGAACAAGTGTTGCACCTTACAGGAATATGTCACCACTCACCAATCACATCACAAAGCTAGTCACGGCTGGACCGTGACGGCTAGCTGGATGCCAGCGGAATCCCCAGTGAAAAGCCCGATAAATGGGAGACGGATGACTCTTGTTCGGAGAAAAAAATGCAGATTGGCAATGCTGGGGACTCGGTGTCGATAAGCGCCACCAAGACCTCCTGTGGCTTGCTGTCAGGTTGACCCCCTCCTAGGGCGATAGCAGACCATACCTATTTCAGCAAGCAAGTCCAGCCTCCATCCCAAAGGCTAAAGGAAGAACGGGACTTCAGGACAAGAAAAGTGCAGTCAAAAGTGCCGAAACGTTGCTCACTAGCTCGAACCGAAACGCTCCGGTGCGGGTGCCCTTCCAAGTTAGCTTGCGAGTATTTTCTGCTTCGGGCAACGATCAGACGCGGCTGTGCCAATCGCCCTGCGCTTGTCGGAGAACAGCAAGACTAAGGAATAGGCAACGGATGGCTTCATCTGCTGCAGCTCTGTCTTGTGTCATCCTAAACCCACCTAGGAAAGCAAGATGGTAGAGCACGGTGGGCTGTCATCTCCCCTCTCTTGGTGAGAAGGCATCGAGTAGGTCGTCTAGAGATGTGCCCCTGAACGAACCTCGGGAGCCGTATGATGCTGGGCTCCAGTGTTCACGCTAAAAGTGGGATCTGCTCTCTTAATCTTCATCTATATAGGGCTTTTTCCTTTACCCTTTTGCCTCTTACCTCCACTTCTTAGTTTGCTTTTGCACTTTGCAGGCCATGGCGAGCTCCGCTCCGCACGAACCATTCTCTGTTGGGTAATTAAACGTTTGAACGTTATTCTGCCCATCATAATCATTGTTGCTGGGGCGGTCACCCTTCTAGCTGCATCTTAGTAGGCCCGGACTATTGCTGCTGCTGCTCGGTCTTACTCTTAAATCTTTAATACCTCATGCCAATGGCTTTGTCTGGCTATTGATCTGGCTTGTTTTACAGGGCTATCGCGATTGTCAGCCCGAGCACTGAATCCGAGCACAACGTGATGAGGGGATGGTAAGTTATATTTGCGCTGTTCTTCGACGCTCTGATGCTGTGCTTGTCGAATCGTCATTCTAACCATGTTGCTCTCTATTTAGTCTGACGTGCCGTCAGCGCCATATCAAATGTAAATCCTCCTCAAGCCCCTCTCGACCGAGCTCTGTCAGTCGAGAAGAATCCCCAGCTCAACGTCCCCTAATGTTGATACCAGGTGATAAGACCGAGGACCAGTGCCTTCGCTGTCGACGATCGGGACGAGAGTGCATACCTGCGCCTACGAGACAAGAAGAAGTCACTTTTCGCCATGGCCAGAACCCTTCGCTGCGACCTAGCGGTCCCCCGCGATACGGAGAAAGCGACCTCGTGTTTCCAACCGATCAAGTGTGGGTTCCGTTTCCAACTCAAGGTTCGTTCCTACTGGAGATGAAGAAGGCCTTTTCCACTGATGAACGGCACATGAAGTTTCTTTCGAAGATGAGACGGATCGGACAGCGGCAGATTATCGCGTGGTGCCCCTCGATGGTTCGCCCTTCGATCTGAAACATGCGCCCGAAAACTCTCCTCCATCGCCCAACGGGGCACAACATTTATCATCAGCCTCGCATCCGCCTCATCCATCGAGAGTCGCAGGCTCGTCTCGAGCCCATTCAGCTCAGCGCCTGGTTTTCCCGCTCAGAGCCTTCCCGTCTCCCGATTTCGCCAGCACGCAGAAGCTGCGAAATTTCAATGAAGCTTTCCTCCTTCGATATTTCCGGAAGACACTCGGCCCCTGGGTGCTGTACCTCGTCCCACTTGTACTACGCTGGAACTTCAGCTAATCAGCAATTTTAGCTAGACGTTTGCGATGACAAAAGTCACTTTTCCGTGGATGTGGCCGAACGAGCACCTTCACACCCTCTCCTATTGTACGCGTGTCTTGCCATCTCAGCGCGTCACCTCTCCTACACGAATCATGCAGTACCCCCGGAGACTGCCGATGAATACCATGAACGTTGCATCCGAATTCTCAAGTCGGTCCTGGAGAACAGAGACTTTGGCACCAGCATCGAGATACTCCTTACTTCCACCGTAATATTGCGGTTCTTCGAGCAAATATCCTGTAAGCCGGGCTGGTTGCGCTGTATTTACTGCATGCTCACATACCACGTACAGCTCACAGCCCTTCAAACGACCTCCAGAGTCACCTTCTCGCCGGATCCGTATATATCAGCTCTCAACTGGACTGCGCAGTATCGGGGGGACTTGCAGAAGCCTCTTTCTGGGTGTTCGTGATGCAGGATATACAATTCGCTCTAATGTATCAAAGACCTTTGCGTTTGACTCTGAGTCCATTTGCAGAGAAGCTATACCATGCATGGCAGCATAGGACAACTCAGGATGATCGAGACTGGACGCACAAGGCCATTTGGCTCCTCGCTGAGACGATCAACTACTGCTACGGGGCGAACAACTCAATGCACATAGAAGCGATTGATGGGAGTGCCTTGAGACAGCGAGTTGGCACTTGGGAAGCAATGAGACCAGATACGTTCAAGCCTTTACACTATTCGAGGCCAGATCCTGGACGTGGAAGGCCCTTTCCGTTCATTTGGTTCACCAATTCACTGCACGGTATGATTCAAGGCCTTCCCGGCTTATGCTCTAGGGCTGACATACTAAGTCTAGCTGCTGCGATACAACACATCTCCATAGCAAAGGCCTTGTTCCAGCAGCATGAACTTCAGGCCTTGCAATCGTCACCGCAATTTCGAGAGGGCGTCCAGATGATCGAGGTTTGTTATAGAAGCCTACAGAAGCACCATCATAGAACCTTGGCTCATAATCCTCTAGGACGAGATTATCCTCAATCTTGAAGTTATATTTGGCATAGCTCTGTCGGCAGAGAACGACCCAGCGCTGCGGATTATGGCAGGGCATACACTCTGCGCTTGTAAGACATGCATATCCTGGACAATGCCATCGTTGTCACCTGTGAAGCTCCTTGCTCAGAGACGGTAGCTAATAGCACAACTCGCAGGCGGTATATGGATCAGTGACCCGTTGGCTCAGACATGCCTACTAGATCTTCTGCGCAGGACCGAGGCTGAGAATGGGTGGCCTTGGGCATTTGTTGTACAAAAGCTCAGCCAAGATTGGCAGCATACTGCGAGATGAGGCCAAGGTATCAAAATCCTCGGTATAAGTGCTTTCGCTGCGTCCGACGTACTCCCATTGTCTGAATCTCATTGTCTGAATCTCATTGTCTGAATCTCATAAGTCCAACTGATGCAACAGACTGTTGACTTGTAGCAGAGGATTTCCAGTTCTTATGCTACAGGAAGTCAATTCTGTTATGTTGATGCCTGTGCAATCATCCTCGGCATCACATGGTGGCCAGCAATACACCGGCCAGCCTAATGTGCCTTTGCCACCTGAGCAAGATCCTTTGTCCAGGGATTGATACTCTTGCTGGCTGCATGTGGAAAATCACAGAATATCCAACCAGGTCATCAAAGGCACATGCACAGCGGCTTTCAACTGGCAGAACGAGCGAACCATATCAAGATTAGACAATGCATAATGCGTCTATCTCTTATTTCTTGCGACCGCAAAAGGATCCAACGCTCGCCTGGAAGTTTATTTGATTGCTACAACATAGAACCTGTCAGACCTGAAGTACACGCGAGCGGTCCTGGGAAAGCATCACTATACACGTATGGCTTCCTGCACTAATGTCTAACTAGCGATTGCAGAATGCAATAATTTCAAGAATTCAGTACAGACAAACTTCACCATGCGGTCAACTCCACCCCGACCAATACTATTTCAAGCAATTCACCCGAGCGTCTATCCCTGAGCACCATGAACGTAGACAGGCAAAAAACCCTGGTCCCCAATTTTAGGATAAATGGCAGGCCGCCCTTTACCCGCGGCAATTAGCCTGGCATATTCTCAAGAGCAGCGTCCGAAGGTTTCTTTCATCAAGCCCAGTCTGAGCAGATCTATCCAGCCTGTTCACGGACACCCTGCTTGACAACACTAACTTATGTACTGTAAACACCACCCAAAAATCCCTCCAAGCCAGGTCTGAAATCCCGAGACGGGATCCCAAAGCAGCGTGAGGGATTAAACCAAATCGAACCACGGTGCCCTCTCGAAAGCCCCCCTGCCCATCTCGAACGAAACAAGCCCATCGACCGACCATGTGATTCCGAGGCCCGTGGCAAAACGTAAGTACTCGGAAGTGGTATAGTTAGTATCACTCCAGCAAGCGATCAGGGTTGCGCTACGCACGTGATGAAATCTTCGTGCGCATGTCCAACCCAGAGAAAACCGATTGCTTCCGCTTGTTGATGTCGATAACATTGAACAGGGATGATCCTGGGGGGGTGTGGGCTTGCTAGAATCGGGCCGTTGTTGGATGGTAGGTAGGTAGGTAGGGTTGGCACCGGGGACCAGGGACGGACACTGCCGTATCCTCTTGGAGTTGGTTATCTCTTTTCCCGGTGACTACATATGAGTAGAGTACATCAAGAATCGAAATGGTTCGGGTAGGATAGGTAGGCAGGTAGGTAGGGAGGGAGGTAGAGTTGGCTTTGCTGAGTTTGCTTTTGGGTGACTTTTGCTTGCGCCTTCGGTTGTTCGTTTGTCTGTTCGCTCGCTCGGCCTGTGTACTGTATGTACTGAGAGTGGGGCCCGTGGTCCCGTACTCCTTCAAGATCCATTTTTCGAGCTCAGCTGTAAACTACCAGACCCATATACGCAACCCCCGGGACAGGAATCTACGACTCTCTTCCAGAAAAAAAGAAACATGGACCTTCCTTCTTTCCTTCTTGGGTGAAACGCCCAAGCGTAACAAGATGTAGGCCGGCCTACCACTCTGAAACACTCCCAAAAAGTGAAATGCAAAGACCAAGAGCAGGGATATCAGATTACATTCCTATGAACACTGGGAATCATTCCCTTGAGCTAAAACGGCGAACGGTATATAACTTGGTATATGGTATATGGTATAAATACTTCCCTCGCCCCCTAATAAAAGCCCATCCCATCGTCAGCCGGCAACGGAAGATTCAAGAACCCGTCGCCGATCATGCTGTGCAGCGTAAGCAGGTTCTCCGGGTCAAACCCCATCTGGACGCCTAGTTCAGGCACGAAGAAGCCCTGCGGCGGAAACATCATCCCGCCGCCGCCGCCGTTGGCACTGGCGCTGGCGTTGGTGGAATCGGTGTAGCCGGGGGGGAGGTCGGACATGCCGGAGCTGAAGATGGGGTAGTAATCCCGGGAGGGGGCGGGGGCGGGAGCGGGAGCGGCGTAAGGGGTCCAGGGTTCGGTGGTTGAGTCGGCTGCACTGGTTGGGGCTCCTAGGCTACCGGGGCTGGGGCCTAGGGAGTGTGATGTGAGGTCGGTGGAGGAGACGGAGGGTTGGTTCGTGGCGGTAGGATGATTACTGCTGCTGTTGCTGTTGAAACCGGGAGCTGTCGGGTAGAGGATGGGTCGTTGTTCGCCTGCCGTTGACAGGTTTCCGGGCGAGGAGTGGCTTCGTGAGCTACTGCCCATGGCTACTTCACTTAAAAGGTGCAAGGGTGTCTGGCTGGAGCCGCTATGGTTCTTCTGTGGGATGTTAGCCGTGGTGTTCATGCAGCAGAAAACAATTTTCAAGGAAGACGGCTGATTTATGACCTGGCGCACTTACTTGGCCTTTGTCGTTGGGGTGATTTTGACAATCCGACGAAGCGCGGCATACCGAGAGCGCTTCCTTCAACACCGGGCCCTGGTCTTTGCGCTTCATGAACCAGTTGCGGAGCATGGAGAGCACCACTCCGAACTTGGCTGGAGTGCGCCCGCCGGGGAGCTCTCCGGCGACCGCATAATGGCGAATGACTTTGTCGAGGTAGTATTCCATCTTGAGGCTGCCCGCATCCATCACTTGATCCAGGCGGGTCTCCGGCGTGAAGACCATGGCGTAGAGTTTGATTAGCGCGACGACGGCGAAAGACGTGCGCGCAAGAGTGACCGTCGGTGCAGACACTAGCTTTTTAGTGTCAATCGCACAGATTGTATCGAGGGCTTCGTGGATAGCAGTGAGACAGGAGCTGAGGGCACTGATGTGTGTTGCGCTAGTAGGACCAGCAACATCATCCCCGGTGGTCCGCGCCTCGTCCTTGCTATAATCAACATGCATGGCGTTTTCGTGCAGGTAGAGGTTGACAATGCAGTATGCTTGTTGAATGATAGCTGATCCCCCTGGTGAGCACAAGAACATGAACTAGGTGTGGGTGACTGCTTACGAGAAGAATGCTCCGGTAACGTTTCCCTCTTCCACTGCTCCAACTGCTTCTCGAGTGCCTTGAGAGTGTAGAGGGACTTCGGGTCCGAAAAGGACACAACCGAGGGAATGTCATCGCTCGCGAATTGAACGTATATCTCTTCGATGATTTGTGCTAGCTTGGCCCACCGGACCATCGTTTTATCGGAAGGCAATGCATCTGGGGATTTCTCTAGGATCTCAATGCATTCATCCATGTATGGAAGCCATCGCACAAGATTGACTCGTCGAAGAGACACGGCAACCCTAGAACATAGGTTAGCTAGCTACTCCTGGGAGAATGAGAAGCTGGGGGTGAGTACATACTGAACTGCAACGAAATAGCATGCCAACCAGGTCCGCCTCGTCTCCGGAGAGTCCGGATCCAGGACCTCAGACGACTTCCTCGCTATAATGTCCTTGAGCAGATTCATCTGCTTCCCTCGCGGCATTGATTTCCGATACAGACCCACATCCATAGCCAGGGTGACGGCCATATGCGTCAACTGATAGAATTTCAGCTCTTCGAAGTTGTCGGGAGGCGTGTACCAGTTACAGCAGACCAAGAGCGCCTGGACTAGCTCAAGGGATTTCTCCCCTTTGACGACAACCCGTTCTGCGATGACCTTATAGAAATCATTGACGAGAGGGATCTGAGCCTGTGGTTGAATCGTCCCTACGGCAACAGCGATAACTGCATGGAATAGCACCGGCTTCTTCTGCCGGACGTCCTCCATCTTCGTCCCGTGAGGGAAGACCACCATCGGGATTAAGAGGGCCATCTCTTCGTTGAATCGCGCAAATGCTTGTGCCGCTATATCGGCGCTCACAAGGCCCCGGTCAATTATATCAGCCACTTCGTTGGCCCCCTCTTTGGCCGTCGAGTCTGACGGGTAACCCAGAGCACGCCATTGTCGGATCGCTTTGTTATAGATGGATTGTTCTTCGCTCGGACTAGACACCCGAGAGGTTGCGGGCGTGGCCTCTTTGTCCTCCCCACTATGACGCCGTTTTCTCCCCACCATGCTCCGCGGCGATCCCACCGGCAAAGGCGAGGGCTCATGGGATGCGGCATGAGTCGGGGCCAGCCAATGCCTCGCTGCCGGCTCCTCGCGCGGTGGAGGCATCTGCACCGGCTGCAGCACGGGATCACGATCGTGAGAGGCCTGAAGGCTCGCGGTGAGCGCGTCAATCTTCCTCTCCAGCTCCGCGACGCGGTTATCCGTCTTCTTCTGTCGTTTGCGACTGGGAACCGTCACGATGCAGGTCCTCCCGGCTTTCGCGCATCGTTTGCAGGCGCCATTGGCATGGCTGATGTCCGGCTCGCATCGCACTTTCAGCTGCCTGCACGCTTCGCAGGCTCGGGGCCGCTTCAGCTCCGCGTACGGGTCGCTGGGGTCGACGACGGAGGGGTTGGAAAAGGCGTCGATGCCCGATGTCGAATCCGACCGGTGTTGGCTACCCGGTTGGGTCACCTGGGGGCTCGAAAGAGGTCCCGGGCCTCGAGGTGCTGCCAGCACGGAATGCAGCCGGTCGGTAGGGGACAGATGTGGAGTCGAATCGGGATAATCTCTGGAAGCGACAAGCGGGTTGTCGCCATGTCTGGACGAAGGGGGTGGTAGATAGGGCGGCGGGCGGGTTTCGGCGCGCTCGGTCGGACGTCCGCCGTCTCTGCCATCTGCATGCAGGCGTGGATCGATCTCCATCGGGGAGCGCGGAGACTGCGGAGTGGATATCACATCATGGTCAGCCAGGCTCTATTCGCCGGGGAGTCAGTCATCATCGCCCGCCGTGGGCCAAGGGCGGATGGCCAGTTGAGGTCATCCCGGTCGCGTTTCTCCCGGAATCAACGGGGGAAATTAGGCTGGTCTGCCACGATTGCATCTTGATTTTTGAGGCTTACCCGAGCAACAGTCTGGGGCCACACGAGAGAAAAGAAAGCAAGCAAGCAAGCAAGAAAGAATGTAAGGAGCCAGGCAAGGCAGGGCGGAGTTGGAGTCGCGCAAGTCGGAGAATCGGACGGTCGGGAGCCGATGGCCGATGGTAACTTAACTTGAGGAATGCGGTGGTGTCGGTGGCTTGGCCCGGACTCAAAGTGAATTATGATCTGGTCAGTTTTGGCTCATAGGAAAGTGGTTAGGATCACAGAAAGAAAAGAAGCAAAAGAAGGCAAACGAGTGGGAGTTGTAAGAACAAGGAGGACGACCAAAGAGAGAATGAAGGAAGCGAAAGAGGAGCTGAGGGGAAGCCACTGAAGCCACTGGGCAGTCCGTCACTCTTCGATTCATCGCCCAAATCCGCATAGCTTCACAACACTTTCTCCCCAGAAGGATAATTGATCAATGGACCACAACCAAGTGACTCAGTGCAGATATATCGTTTCTCCGGCTTCCTCTCTTCTATGATAGTGTTACTCTTCTACTACACACAGGAAATGATTGTATTCCGATCTAGGTTGCAAGATAGCAACGAATCCTGAACACCAACAGAGACAGCAGTTGCACCATAATAAGAAGGATGAAGATTGCAACAGTATAGCAAAGAACACCGGCTCAAACGACACAGAAGCAGTTGATCCACCCTCCCATATGAAGAGCAGAGAGTAAGACATAATCCGATATATAAGATGCGGAAGACCAGCCGCAGATAGACTCTGCTCCACCCAAAAGCGAGAGTGACCTCCAGAGAACCAAGTCCAATACTCAGGAGACTTTATGCACTGGGCACTCCTTCTTACGCTCGAACCACTCCACTATACATCTTTTATGAAACTTGCACAGACACTCCAGCCGCACGAGCGGCTGACCCACTTCGTACTCTTCCATGCAAATCGTGCACTCCTGCAGCCCACCATCGTGTCCAACGCAGTCTTTCTCCGTGGCTTTGAAGGTGACTAGCCGGACTGCAAGATGGGGCTGGACGGGGCTGCCGCTCTGGGGACTGGAGCGCCCGGGCCGACCATGAGTTTCAATACATGTCCGAATGTGTGCTTCCCGTGCATCCTCGCCCCCATTCGATCCCAGAAGCGGAAGCTCACAGTCACAGATCGGACATAGGTCCTGCTCACGGACATGCGGCGGGCGTGTATGCGACGGCCGATGAGCGTGAGGGATCGCGGGCAACGAGCTGGCGCTGCCAGCGGTCGGAAAAGGGAGAGGCCGAGTGGATGAGCTCACCGACCCAGATGTGAAGCGGGGGCTTGCCAATGCAGCGTAATTCATTCCGGGGACTCGCGGGGCAAAAGGGCCTCCGAATCCACCTAAACTTGAATAATCACTGACGCCAACAGTCTGCCGGGTTGGTCGCGACCCGAGAGGTTCAGTTTGGAGCTGCGCATAATTGTGTTAACCACACTTGATCTTCTCACCGTCGGGCGCTCGACTGTAACTCACTGGTAAACTATTGTATAGACTTGGCCGGGTTGGAGAGGACAGCGAATGGTAAGAACGATGCCGAGAACTGGGTGGAGGAAAGTACGAGGATCCTTCTCCCCAGCCTGTCGCAGCGGCGGTGCCTGGTCTTCCCGGATTTTGAACTGTTGTGAACCCACGAGGCGGTTCGGGATTTGGGTCTGGCACACAGGGGTTGCAGAGTCTCACTTCCTCGCCCCCGCCGAGGGCTGGATTTAATGTTGTTGGCGAGTGAACCGCATCGTCCCCTCCGGAATGGAAGGCCGAAGCAGCACGGGGATGAACCAAAGCGGCTGCGGGGGAGCGGGTGGGATCGCGCACAATAAACTGCCGTGGAATAGTGATCCGATGGGGTGAGCATGACGCGCAAACGACCCGGCCACATTTCCGGCAGTGATGCTTCCTGTACCAGAAACTGAACGCGGTCCCACAAATCGGACAGTTGGTGACCTCCGCATCAGGCTGCCACCGCGGTCGAACATATTCCACGTAGTTAT
Organism: Aspergillus aculeatinus CBS 121060; assembly: GCF_003184765.1. Taxonomy (NCBI): domain Eukaryota; kingdom Fungi; phylum Ascomycota; class Eurotiomycetes; order Eurotiales; family Aspergillaceae; genus Aspergillus; species Aspergillus aculeatinus. The sequence goes on from NW_020291493.1 coordinate 253,255, forward strand.
CCTGGGTTCGGGACCATGAACTTCGCCGAGGATCATTCGGGCGCGCACCCGGCGGTGAGGAGGACAGATCGATTGGGGTAGCAAAGGAAGAGCCAGGCATCATCATGGCAGGATGTTGTGACTGAGACGATCGTTGAGGCAACGACCTGCTATCCATTGTTCCTGCTTGGCTACTCGGACCGGCTTCTGTTGTCCACGACTGGGATCGGAGGCCACGGGGCCAGACGTCCCCCTCCAAACTGACTATCCTTCTCTTCCGATCTGACCCTGTGACGGTGGACCGTCTTCGCTCGGAGCGTTGATCGCGTGCAGCCTCGGTGGCCTGTAAGATTTCCGAACTCGCATGGGGCCTGAGAGCAGTGGCGGGCCGAGTGGCGGGGAAGGCGGCGGTGGAGGAGGAAGCGGAGGATGAAGGACTGGCCGAATTTGACAACGACGACATGAACCTGAAGTACGAGGGAGAGGTCGACGATGGTAAAGACTTCGGTGTCTGGGTCCCTGAGACCGAAGAGGAGACTAGTCTCCGCCGTTTGGAGGACGGGCCGTCATTGACTGGGTGGCGCGGTGATGCCAGGATGGGGAGGGCAGCCGGACGGGGAGATGATCAACAGCGGTAGACAACCGTGGATATGCTTGTGTGCCAGAGTGTAAATCGAGAACCTTAAAAAGAGGATTATTGAGCAAGGAGATGAATTGATACAAGTCACACAGAGCCAAGGGCCTTTGACTTTGACTTTGTGCGAAACAACACACAGGGCAACTTGGGGGGGGGGGGGGGGGGGGGGGGGGTCGGACTTCGGGCGTCAAGGATTAACTTAATGATAAGAGCGCATGCAGTAAGGTCTCGTGACAGACCGTCTGTTCGGAACGAACAGGAATCCGAGAGAAGAAGAAGAAGAAGAAGCCTGAGCCAGACAAAGCGTGCAGCCGATCCACAGCCACAGCAAGTGACTAGTAGTCCTAAGGCATTCAAATGTTCAAATAAGAGAGGGAAGGGGATAGGAAAGGGAGTAAATGATGGGGGGAATTTAAACCACAGGGAGAGAGAGAGAGAGAGAGAGAGGGATAACTACTAGGTAAATCATAAGGTGGAGATGCCGTAACTTCGAAGGTCTGGTTCGGGTCCCACCCGATGTTTCGCCGCGGGGCAATCAACTAAAGGCGGTCACAACACTGTTTTGATGATTACCTCCTGTACGGAGTAGTTAGTTGCTACTTGGTTTTCTCACTTTTCTTTTCATCTACGGAGTACACTGTTACATGTACAGTACTTTTCTCTTCTACTCTCCCACAGCCATCGTGATCAGACGACAGATGGTGGCTGTGGGTACGCTCGTGTTCAAAATGTAGAAAGGCCATCGAAACAACTTGGAACCAAATGCACATGGCCTGATTCTGCCAAGGAAACTGTCCCTCCCTTATCGCTTAATCTTTCTGGCAGATCTGCCTCTAACTAACCCAATCATGGATGGACCGGACAACAGTCATGGTGTATAAGGTACTAGTATGTTCAAGTATACTCAATAGGTAATCCAGCAGTATTATCACACAAGCCCATCCTCCAAATTTCGCTCACTATAGTTAAACTCAGCTATTACCGAAGATTCCGTACATGGAAGGGAAAATGAGGAAGGACTCCAAGATATACAAGATGCGACCCACATGCTTGCAAGGAACAGATCATGACCTAAATCAGGGCCGTCGGCTAGCACAATTTCACCAATACTGCTCGCAATGTAAGCTCACGACTGGATGGAAGGGCAGAAATCCGGGACGCATGTGGAAAAAAAAAAGGTGGCGAGGAAAGCAGAAAAACGCTAACCAGCAGATTGCCGTAAGATACTGATGCATATGTGAGGAGACCCAAGCGTATATCACAAACTCCGACGCATGATGATTTTGGAAGGTAACAGAGAATAAGAAAGAGATTCGTGAAAGGGGGAGCAGGAGGTGCAGAGGATAGGGCAAACAGACTGCTCCCAATTCTCGCTTTAGTGGTCTCCCTCGTGGTGAGGTGCTTCAGTCACCAGTTCCGCAGCACTGCCTGCAAATGATGGCTCATCCGGGCTGGCTTCATGGATGTTATCCTGTGTACGAAACTGGGCAACATAGCCCATGCTAGATGGACGCTCGATGCGCAAGTTCTCCGAGTTCCCATGCCGACGGCTGGACGTAGTCGAAGCGGTTGTCGAGGCAATTGAGAGGTTACGATCTCGTGAGGGAGAACTGGCTGCACTGAACGGCAACCGGCCAGTCACGGAAGCTGAGGGGTGAAGGTGATTGTGAGAGTGAGCATTAGGACTTTCTTCAGGTTGATTGGAAGGGGCCGTTTCTTCCGAGGCGACAACAGGAAGAAGTTCACCCGACACTGGCGCCTCTTCCGCTGAGGGGCCGGTAGTAGCGCCTTCTTGCTGAATAATCTGTCGCTCGGTCGATGGTGGTTGAGAGCTAGAGTGAGAGCCTACACGACTAGGGAGCTCGATAGCACCCCCTGTATCAACGTTCGGTAGGGTGATTGCGATCTCTGGAGTCCGTTCATGAGGCTCGCCTTCGGAATCATCGTAGTCACGGTCACTATCCGAATCTTGACGGGCATGGTCTGCGGCTTCCGGGTCCTCGGGTTCATCGGTATAGGGTTCATGGAAATCCTCGCCCTCTGGGAATAGACCCGGCGGTGGTGCCCTAGCACTCCGGACGACTTCAAAGCCTTTTCCTTTCTCCTTGGTCTTCCCTCTGAACAGGTTTCGAAAGAAGCCAGTCGCGGATGAAACAGGGCCCGTAGGGTCAGCGGGGCCTGTCTTCAATTTGCGCGTGCCCGACTGTGATAGCGGAGGGCCCCTCACTCGGTAATAGAAATCAACCTCTCGTACTGCATAGTCTGTTCTAGATTGACGAGGATCTTCCAAGTCAAGATCGTCCTTGGGTGCTGGAAGGTACGCAGGAACAGGGGTATTCCTTCCAGAGATAGACGGGCCTTCCATAATATCGTCATCCACATCTCCATAGCTCGCCGCTCGTTTTCTTGCGCGGGACTTCTCCCTTGATACACCTATCTCGATGATCTTCTTGCGAGGCCTAGGCGGTCGGTAGTAAGGGTCATGGGGATGCACAGCGAAGACAGGCCCGCTTTTGGGCGAATTGCTGCCCGTCGTCTGATAGCCTGGTCCAGCGAATCCACCGGGCGTTGATGGCGTGAAGAAACCGCTGCTATTGGCACGACTGTGTGCTCCACCCTGTGCGCTCCCTGACTCAAAGAAGGCACTCGCGCGGCCTTCGCTCGCACCCGCCCGATGCAGAAGCATAGCAGAACTTCCTGAAAGACTTCGAGGTCTGGATCCATCGAATTGGGAAGAGAGGCGGTCATCGGTATGTGCCAACATCGCAGCCTCAGATCCCATGCTCTGGCGTGTGCCGACACTTTGTCGGGGAACACGACGTGACAGCTGTCGCATACCGAATACTTTGACCAGACCACCTCGTGTCACCCCACCTTCATTGCCTCCCGCTCCAGCAAGTCGTGCGATAACCTCAATCAAGGTCTGAAGAGCATTGAGGAAGAAGCCGAACACAAGCACTAGTGCGTGCAGAAAAAGGATAATGTATCCGATCCAGCCCCGTGCAGCCTGCGAAACACCTAGTGAGGGGACGAAAACAATGCTGAGTAAGATTGTGAGAAAACGGATGATGGAGAAGCAGGCATGATAGAGGTTCATGGAAGTGGGTGATGCGAATGGTCGAAACGCCACCAAGGTCAGTAGTGAGACCACCTCGCAGATGGCGAGAAGCACAATTTGAGCGATTCCTGACGGCTGCAGCGCTCCAATAGCGATACCGCGGGCGAATGAAAGGAAGATCGGAACCAGAGCGAAGGCGGCCGCGTCGTCGCAGAAAGTGTTGTACAATGGGCCATACAGGAGGACCGTCGATAGGTCATCAAACAGGTACGATTTCGGGCGCGTGGTCGCGATCAAGCGAGTGGTCCAAATGGAGAAGGATGCCAGAATCAAGATCACTACCACCGCTAATGCGACACAGTAGGCCGGAGACTGGCCGGCAATCACGAGCTGGAAGAACGAAAAAGACATGAGTGGCAGCAGCAAATAGTTGAACACGATCCGGATGACGTTCCCAATGGTGAAGGGCATGTTCTTGGACCGAAGGTCTTCCTCCGGCACGTGGGCAATCGTACGATAGAGCGTGCGAAGCCCGAAGGCTACTTGGATCAGGACTGTGATTGAGACGACAATCACAAGCATCCAGACCATCATTCCAGGCCAGATGTCGCGTGATGTTGGCAATCCCACATATTGATTCAACCTGTCCAAGCCGTAGGTAGCATTGACAGTATAGACGCCATCAGCTACAGGATTCCGCTCATTTCCGGGGTCCAAGAGGCTTTGATTGAACATAAGGGCCGACCAGGCGACTTGACTAACCACAGGTTGGTAGTATCCAGGGTAGTCCAATGACAAGGCTCCAGTAAGCACAGCGAACTGTATGTAGTTGAGACAATCCCCAAAGCCCGGGGTCACTAGACGAAGGACATCCTCGTCGCGTCCATAGTTGCTGGTCCAGTGAAACGGGTCGGTGGTTCCCCATGGGCTGTAAATCGCTGCAGTGACAGTAGCAATCCCGACCAGCAAGAGAATAACCAACGGGATATATGTGATTGTGTTTCGAAGAGATGTTCCAAGGTCAGGGGTGATATCCACACTGATACAACCGATCCGTGTGGCAGCAGCATCGGCAGACTTGATTGTCAGGCGTGCTGACAAGGTCGAGAAATGGTACGCGGATTGCATGTCATGTTGGACCGAAAAAGCTCGCAGGGCCGAAAGATCGCTCCTATTTCAGTCAACGCGGATTAGCTGTGGTCAGGAGATTGAAGGTAGAGAACTCACGCATTGGTGTAGAACACGGGGCCCAACGGACAGTCCCCCTGAGTGACAGAGTCACAGAATTTCGATGCATGATTATATGGATTCCAACTGAGCACGTTGATCTCCGACAAGAGAGTGCTTAGTTTATTGCTTGCAGCATCGTAATCCACGATCTTCCCCACCGTATCATTCGGATTGGACCAGTCGGGACTATCCGGGCTTGGATATGTTTCCCCATTGGCTGTACCAGAGACGTTCCCATAGACCGTGATATTGAGGGGATTGAGAGAGTCATGCAAGTCGAAAGCGACCGACACGTCAAGCGGGACGAACTGGAGTTGTTTCGGATTGGATTGGATGACAGCAGCATTCAGGCAATTGTCGAAATTCAACAACGCGGCGTAGCTCGGCGATAAACACGACATCCACAACACCAGTACTATCCAGCTCACTCCGGCAAACAGTGACCGATTGTTGCGCCATCGCGGTCGCAGTCGCCCAAGGCGCTGCGATCTTCGGGTTTGTAATCCAGATTCTTTGGTTTTGGGGACCTCAACTCCATCTTGGCGTGGGACCACCATGGTAAAGGGAATATCGATCCGTCTTGCGCCGCGTCCTGGACTCATTTCGGCCACTCTGTGTAACTGGGATGACCTCCTCGGGGAGGTCAGCCCCCTCGTAGACGGTTCAATCCACGTTGTCCTAGCAGCGTCTTTGCCTTGTCGATCAAACCACAAGATTTATCCGGTGAGACTGGTAGCCGCGCGAACCTTTCCGAGCTCTTAAAAACAACGCAACGATGAATAGGTGGGTAGACCAAGGGATGTCGAAACGCTGAATGCGGAATACGTAGATGAAGTGGGCGCAAGGAAAGCGAATGAGACAGAAGTCGAAAAGGAGAAGTTGATTACTCCTCTATCTCCCCCAAAATGGCGATGTAGGGGATGCGCACCATAACTTCGGGGGTTCGGGGGGGGGGGGAAAAAAAAAAAAAAAAAAAAAAAAAAAAAAAAAAAAAAAAAAAAAAAAAAAAAAAATGGGGGGGAAGGGGAATGGATTATCGCAAGGTCGGGGGGGGGGAAGGGGAATGGATTATCGCAAGGTCGGGAGAGCTTAAGCTGTCAACACGAGGAGGAGGAGGAGGAGGAGTCGGTCGCAATGATGACAGTTAATGAGAAAAGGGGCGGGGAAGATAGGTCTGATGTCAGTAAGGCTTGAAGCTGGAACAGCACAGCCGTGACGAAGAGAAGGGGAAGAAAAAATAGAGAGAAGAGTAGGAAAAGATTAGCATGGTTAGGGAATGCGAAATCCTCCCCCCTCTCAGTCTCTCTCTCTCTCTCTCTCTCTTTCGCTCACTTGCTCTCCAGTCTCACCAAGGCCAGGCCAGATCCAGCCAGCCCAGACAGTCAGACACTAGTCAGTCGAATCAGTCAGTAAGTCTCAGTCTCAGTCACTGTCATGGCCTGTCAGTGCCAGCTCGGGAATGGAGGGCAAGAAGAGCAGCATTAGTTAGCCAGCATTAGCCAACACCAGCCAGCACCAGCCAGCACCAGCCAGCACCAGCCAGCACCAGCCAGCCAGCACTTCAGTTTCAGTTGGTTGTGGTGCTGCTGACTGCGCCCTGTTTGCTCACTTTGCTGCGCTAAAACAGTTGACTGATTGGGGCGGGCGGCGGGGACTGGGTTTTTTTTTAGCGTCTTTTCCAAGATTAGAAGCCACTCCCCGACCACACTCCCCTAAGAGAAAGAGAAGAAAGAAACTCAAAAGAATAAGGCCCGTATAAAACTTGCTTGGACAACCAGACAGAACATCCATGGTGGATAAGCATCCACTCCTCTGGTCTTGGAAGAGAGAAAAATCCCTGATGTTGTCTCAGCCATGCTACCACTTTTACGGGTTACGAGCCCTTCCTTTTGCTTTGTTGAGAATCGGTTTTCTATCCCACTCACTGCACACAGTAAGTGACTACTCCGTAGTTTGGGAGTAGAGAATTGTTACACAACGATCAAATCAAGTGCGCCACCAATACGCTTACATCTTGTTCAGAATTTCGATGCAGTAGATGATCTAGATGATCTTAGCAGGAACGGAGGACTATTAATCGTCATAGGTGCTTCGTGGCGCCTCGTTTGCGCCATGCAATGGAATATATTTCTTTCCGGTACAGTACAGCTCAATTGAGACTACCGTATTGAGACAGCACGATGTGTATGCTGTACTCCGCGACATCAAGCAGTTCATTGTGAAGAAAGGATTACCGAACTCGCCTGGTGAGCTCTTCTGGGGAAATGGTCTATGATTGGTCCATCCAATGATCATGTTAGTATTGAGCGACTGGACTACAGTACTACTCCGTACTGTAGCCCTAGATATCCTCCATGAATCCACGATAGTAATGACAGGTGGGGACTGGCCATTTAGCTCCAAGGCTTTTGGCGGCCAAAACATCCTGTAGTTGTGCCAGAGGTTACCGGCCGCCATGCTAGCTTGAAATCATTGTTCAGATCGACTCCGACTGCTTCTATGATCTAGTGTAGATACAATCATGGTTAAACAAGCTACCCTATGATTTCAACGAAAAATCACATGGTGCAAGATACGAGGGCTCATCGTGCATGAAGAACGGCGCTCTCGCCGTCTTTTAGGAAGCTAAGCAGCTGGTAACTAACTAGCGGCCAATTCACCGCTGGTTTGCAGCCCCATTCCTTTGGACCATAAATTGAGAGAGAGATGTCACTGAGACAACAGTCCAATTTCTTCCAGAGACACACTCCCTAAAACAGGAAAGTCCCGATGCTCGACCAACTACTCGTTAAGCTGAACCGGGTCAATAGGGGCGGGCAGAAGGATGTTTAAGGAGAAACAGGAGGGGAGGTGGAAAACAATGCAGCTGCCTAGCCGTGCTAACTCGCACACGAACCCAGCGTCCATTGTGTTGTTATGATTGTGATCCAAAAGTCCCTACTCAGACTCCCAAAGTCTTCATCTGCACGATGAGGAAAGCTTAGCATTAAATCGTCGCCGGGCAGCGGTACCACGTCGCACTTGTGCTGGACATTCTGTCCTACATTCTTCTCCCACTTGAACAGCTATGTATGCTTGTCTATCCGAAGCTCGGTCGACAGAGGGTTATTCGGCATGGAATCCAGGACCAGAAAGAAGAAGCCTGTGGAGACAAGTAACATCCCATCATTGACTAGGAATCTTTGTCTTGCAGACGATGGGACTTTGCAGCAGCATGCGGGAAAATACTGCCCCGATAAACTGCAATTTGATCTACCGACAGCTAGGTTACTGTCCCTGTCACACTTAGACATAACAACACTGGGGCATATCGTGCTGGAACACAATATTGTACGCTGCATAAGGGCGAGAATTGGACAAAAGACACTTGCCTACGTACTCCGTGCTATGCGCTGACATGAGAGACATTGGCCGCCGGCGGAGATGAAAGAGGAAAGCCGGCATGCAAGCCTGAGCAGTCGCCCTTCCGGTCCTGAGCCAGGCAGCTAACCGACTGTCATTCCCATTCGAATTGACTGCGCTTCTAGAAGCCTGCGACCAATTCGAAGTCTGTGGCCTGACCGGATACAATGCACTGAATGATAGCTCTGTTCGTGGCTAGTCCTGTCTCACTGCTGGAATTTGTTCGCCAGAGCTTGGGTTCGCAGTGTCAATGGCATGACGCGTAGAGTCGGGAAGGTTGGTTTGTCAACTGCGGTCCGAAGAACCCGGGGCCATCGAGACTCAGTCACTCACAGACAGGGGACGGACGGAAACTGAGAGACCTACTTCTTATGGTCACTGAAGTAGTTGCTTGCGATCTCCTAGCAGCTGAAGCTCTGTGGTTGAGAGAGTTCAACGCTCATGCCTGCCTTGACATACAATACGTGCCTGCCCATAAGACGCATCTAGACTGAGCAAATAACCATAAGACAGGGGGATCTTCTGTGCAAGGTTACATTCCTGAGGTGCCTAAGTATGGGCCAGAGTATGCCCGTCTTCAAGAGACTGGAGATTCGGTCTGCAATCCATGATCTATGAAGTGTTTCAAGTGCAGTACATGGTTGTTGTGCGATCCATCAGCGATGGCTTTATCACTTTTCTTGGTCGATCACCATCACCCAGCAACGACAAGCCATCATTTGAGATGATCTGCCGAGCAAACGCGGGAAATGACTGACAGCAGACAAGAGCATCCCAGGAACCCTCGATGATGGTCTCGTGCCGTTGCGCCCAATACAATGGGAGATTGCTGGACGACTGGCAATGGATTGAGGAAATCCGAGCAGGATTGCGACTAAATTAATTAGTGCGGTCTGAGCACACACTCATGTACGAGTAAATATGTTCTTGTAAGCTGGTGCATAAACACCTGCGACTTTCAGCAATTGATGAGGTTGTTCAATGGCTTTGCCGATCCCCATGACTCGTAGGGGACTGTATTAATTGTAGGGTAGCTAGCCCTTTGTAGTGGCACTGAGTCGCATTGACCCTGGGATAGAGACCACCACTATCCTAGGTTTATTGATCATTTCTCTCAAGAGTTCTACCAGGCAAGGGGAGGCAAACACAGTATTGATGCCTGGATGGTAAAATGGAGGAACTATCACCATAATTACCTATCCCCGGTCGCCCCCCCTCGCAGTGGCAGCCGGGCATTCCCAGGGAATAATGGTAATAACAATCCTCTACATGGATGGGCGGGAGTGCAAGGTTTCAATGAGCGACCCACCCAGAGCCAGACTATGACCAGATTAAGGCAAAGAGCGGTTTCAAGATTTCAGGCTGGGATCAGCCAACGGATGGAATGCATAGCTTTGTGGGGCGGGGGGGAGAAAAGCCAACTAAACAGCCCACCAACCCGTCATGGATTGGCCCTCAGCCTTTCTAATCGGTTCCTCTGATAACAGGGGGGGGCAGTTGATGCTGATTCGATTTGATTCAACCCCGTCTCACCCCCCAAGTCCACGTCAGTTTCAACCTGCGGCGGCCAGTTAATTAGTCTATCTCCCTAGACAAGTGGATGTGATGGTCATTTACGGAGACTGACCCTGCTCCTATCCGCCGCATACGTGTACAGCGTCGTGGTCGTGGTCGTGGTCGTGGTCGTGGTCGTGGTCATTGTCGTCGCGTGTCATTTGCGATTGAGGATCATCTCCCAGCCTTTCCAGGGTCTTTTGTCTATTGCCTACGGAGTATGTCGACAGATCGAAGGGAAGGGGCTGTCGAAAGGATTGCCGCCCGAAGAAGGAAGCGCTTGTTAGCTTGAAGCGAGTCAATGAGCGCAGCATTCAGCGAACCCCTCCCCCATACCGAGAACATTACCGAAGCATAACAGACGAAAATGATTAACTTATCCGAATAAGGGACAGTACGTAGTACGGAGTAACTTACTCTGTAAATTGATAGAATATATATGGACCTCCCGTTATGGCCGTGCTGGTTATCACCACGTGATTGACATGCTTATGGCCCGGAAAAATGGGGGAGGGGGCGCTGCTCAAGGTTGTCGGCTAAGTTAAACATGCCTATACTTACTTAGTGGAGTAAATACTCAGTTAAGTGCCTCCTACCGAAACCACTATGGGTATTAATAGATTCATAGGATATCCTGTACATCGTAGTAGCTTGATGGATGAGACCAGCAGATGGTAAGACATCAGGCCGATTTGTCTGCACGTGAGCATTGACTTGAGAAGTTTGCGGGGACGCTGGTTGTCGTGGCTCGAGGTTTAGTCAGTTGTGGTTAGATAATAAGCGCAATCAGTAGAAAATACTCAAAGGGTTACTCCATACTGTACATAGTACTGTGTACTCTGTACACATACTAGAGTGATCATTCTCGTAGTGGTAAGTTAGTGGACATTTGCAGGGGCCGGAGAATGGCCCTTTGGTAGTCAAGTACACTACGGACCTAGTAGTGACTTAGGTTGGTACCTCAGGCCTAGTAAGTACAGTAGTACCTACCGTAGTACTCAGTGACTTTAGTACTGAATACGTGGTAAAACTGCCTTAGGAACTCTTCTGGGCTTTCCCCTCCCAACCCAAATCTAATCCCTCGGTCGCAAGTGAGACTTAATACCACGGGTTCAACCGTCCTCATTGTTTTGTGCCCACATGTTCTTTTCCCTGGTGCTGTTTATGAATTCCCTCTAATCTCTCGGTCTTTCTACTCTCCCCCCTTTCTCTCTTCCTATTGCGCTGTTACTCTTTCCCACTCCTCTTCTTCTTCTTCTTCTTCTTCTTCTTCTTCTTCTTCTTCCTTTTTCTTCCCCCTCCTCCTTCCTTACGTGCACCGAGTGTTTCTTTCCCAAATAAGTCGCAAGCAGCTGCTGGACCAGCGCTTGGCAATCTCTCCCTTTCTAGAGTTCTTATCATCTGTACAGTACAGCCGACGGCGCATCGAGCAACTGTAAGGCGCCTGAATTCGTCTGCACAAGCGTTGTCCCGCATTATAACTAGCCTTCTAATGTAGGTGATTGCCTATCTCCTGCTACAATATTTCTTTTTGGCTCGTTTGCGCCCCTCTCTCCCCCCTGAGCATTGCTTGATAACCCCATCTCCCCTTTGTTCTATGGTCTCCGTTCTGAATGGTGGTTTAATTGGTCTTGGTAGATCGCTTGTCCGCGTCTCCACATCGGTCAACGAAGGCAATCGCGCTTGATTCCCCTCATTTGCAGGGAATCCCTCTGGTCGCAATTTGAATCCTTGACTTTAGCACTGGTTGACTTCAAATTCTTCACTGCTGCTTTTGGATTTCGTCCAGCAGCGCATAACAAACAACTCCGTGAAACCGACGTCTTGAGCTTGTCCACCACCCCCCTCTCGCCCTCATAGAGTCACTATTTCATCCGGTATACTCTGTCCTCGGCTACCTTGCAATCGACTCCAAAGCTTCATCCAAAGTCCCTCCTGTCGATCAACCCCCTGTCCAGCCTCCGAGCAGCGCACGAGCACTTGCAATCCAAGATTAGGTGGGGAAACACGGACTGGCATCAATTGGCAATGCTGTATAGCAATTCATAGCAAATCGAAGGAATATACCCACAGGAGAACTGGCCAGAATGTCCACAGAGGACCCTTTTGCTTTCCTCGGCGAGGAACAGAAACAGACACACGGCAAGAAGCCGCATTGGAGGGAGAAATTGTTTTCCAAGGACAAGAAAGCCAGAGGATCTACAGACCAACAGATTGAGGCATTCTTGGGACCTACTCGCTCCAAGTCTCTGTCCTACGGTGCAACAACCACTCAGCGCGAACTGCGGCCGCTGCGTCCGGATGCTGCCAGTCGCTGGCCCTCTGCCCAGGACGTGCTCAATGCCTCGTCCTCAATCACCGCTGCCCATGATGTTACTCCAGTAGCGGACTTCACAAAGCCTCCATACAAGAGTCGTCCTCGAAAAGGAGTGAAGGTGAGGTTTGCCGATCGGAAGCCCGAAGTCATCGGAGAAGGAGGAGACGAGGTAGAGGTTCCAACAATGGAAATATCTTTGTGTCGAAACAGGGCTCAAAGCCTGGAATCAACCGAGTCAGACAGCCAGTCCGAGCCGGAAGGGCCTCCTCAATTGCGTCTCGACACCTCATTCGGAGGAAATGATGCGCCTACGCCCCGTGAAAAAAGCCGCGAACATCCTAAGGCACTGGCACTTGGAACGAGAGCAGAGGACTGGAAACCTCTTCTCCTCCATAATGCCCAGGATGCGGATTTCTTGATGACCCTGAGTCTGGGAGAAAGAGGCTCCCGTCTGTCATTTAGAGCCTCCCCGGAGTCGAATTCGTTTGCGCAACGCGTTCGGGCGAAGATGCAAGCTGAGGAGGGTCTTGCTTTGCAACATCGACTCTCGGATCCTATGTCGCCCGGCGATGAGAACGAAACTCAATCTCCGGCTCTAAGAGTTCCGGATAGCCCTAGTTCGACCTACGAGACGCCGCCGATTTCTGAGACAGAGCCAACCCCTCCGGAAAACCCATTCAAAGACTCTCCGAGTCCTCCCTCGGTCACCCGGTCTGTGGCGTCGGAGAGACCTGTTCTTTCTCCGGTTCTGTCAACAAGTAGCAACATGCAGACTCTTTCCTCTCCGATTCGCCAGCCGAATCCTAACCTACCCGTTCCAGAAGTTGCAAGCCGACCGTCTAGTAGAGACGCGCGAGAACCCTCTCGCAGCCCACAGCCGGCGAAGTTCTCTCTCAAGTCTATTGCCAATCAGCTAGGTGACACTGCTTTCGCAGACTTGAAGGGGTATGTGGTACAATTCCGGGACCCAATTGAGATTGCCGCCGAAAGTGCAAAGCCACTTGTTGGAACCCCACTCTCAGAATGGATGAGGGCAGCCTTGTGGTGGTTTTTGCGTGGAAAAAAGAGACTAGAAGCCTATGCGCGATCGCGCCCTTCGAGTTCGAATTCTGGTGTCCGGTCACCCCAGACTCGACCCGCAGAGAGCGCGAAGCAAGCGGTCGTTGATCTCGCCAAGGCATTGTGGATTACCGAGAATATCGTCCCTCAACATGAGGAGCTGGCTCGATACGGTTCAATGAGCGTGGATGCTTTGCTTGCTGTGGCAAGTACGACTGGCAACAAGGAGCTGGCAGATCTTCTAAGCCTGAGTCAAACCATATCGAATCACTTGCGGTCGTTGGCGATGTCTATCAAGAGGAACAATATTCTGATGACTCTGGCGCAGGAAAGTTCTCCGAGTGACATTGACAGCACCGTCTGGGTTCAGTATCCTGCTTTTGCGCCCGATGTTGCTGCGATTTTATCGGGGACGGCGACGAAATCTCTCCTAGTTGACACCTCTGGGAAAGCACACAGCTTCGTGCAGATGATGCCACTTGGCGATACAAACCGCTATTTCAGCTATGGAAGCATGTTTGTTGACGTCTGTATCACATCGAGCGACGATGATGACAAGCAACATCCTGTACCATGCGCTTTGTCCATCATCCGGGATAGGGCTGACTGGTACGTTTTTGCGGCCATAACTAGCCAGAGCGATCTGGTCAATATCGTGATACAATCCGATAAGAAGAACGGTCCTACGTGGGAAAGTGTTAATTGGCACGTCCGGTCACACTCAATGCGCGTTAAGCTTCCCCGCGGCTTTGAGTTACATGTTCAATTCCAGGAAGAGGATTTTAAGAACATCTGGAACATTGTTCAGTACACCTCCAAGACCGAAGCGAGTCTCAAGCCAGAGAAAAACGAGACATTAATTTACGAGAATACCCTCAAGACTTTCCGCTACATTGACTCTGTAACTCCCAAAGCCTTCCCTTCCGAGCCTGTGGAAAGATGCCGCATACGCCTCTTCGAGAGAACTGTGCCGTTGACTGAGGGCACAGGCCAGCGTATGCAGCACCAGGGCTTCCGGATAGCGATACTTACCAGTCCGAAAATCAAGACTCTGAGCAGTGTGCGTCACATTCTCGGAAGTGGCGCCCCTATAGTCTTTGGCCTTCTCCGTGGTGACGATGGGGCACCTGCTCTTCTTCTGAAAGTCAAGGAGGATGGCAGAACCAGGTCTATGCTGATGGCATTCGAAGAGCTCGAAGAGCGAACAATGTTGCATTCTCTCCTGCTGGGAATCCTTCCGCAGGAACGGGAAGCGAAATCATCGGATATCTCTATTCGGGCCTTTACACTTGAGCAGCCCGCGGATCGAGCTGCGGGAAAACCCGCTAAGGAACATATCCAATTCCCCGCTGGCACGATCTCGATCATAGATGAGCAGTATACACGACCGGATCATGGTTATGGCCCTACCGTTCTTTCGGAGCATTTGCGTGCCTTCATCGCGACGGAATGGGGTTCGGTTACGGACCGTCTCAATCTCGGTACGTATGTGGATTTGATGAACTGGTAACATGACTGACGTATTGCAGGCCCTGGTGAGTTGAAGCTTGGCCTTGATGTCAACAATCGAACAGGCCTTAGCCTATATCGACCAGGCCAGAAAGATCTTACTGTTTCCGTTGCGGAGAACATGGTCATTCCCGAGATGCCTGATAAATTGACCGACTCTCTCTCCAAAATTATGGCAAACCCGACGATTCGACGCTTCGACTTTGCAACCGTGCAAGGTACGGTTCCTACACTCCTGGCAGCATGAACACCAATTGATTGTCGTTTTAGATCTCCACACATTTCAACAGGCCGTGACAGGGTTCAGGGTGCTTTTTGATAGGTAGATTCCCAGAGAGCCTTTCTCTCTCTTTTCCTCCGATGCTGATGGAATAACAGTGTGGCCTCATCATTCGCCATATCACGGCGTCGTATGGTGGTTCCCATCACCAAGAAATGGGAATCGAGCCTCGCCCGGGTCCAGGTCATCCGTCGGGACAGAGTCGTGCAACTTGTGGCTTTCCTGAGCGATTTCCAGTATGGCAGATGCATGAACTTCGTTCTCAAGGGCACAGACACTCTCGAACCGTACGGCAAATCCGGCAAATTCGGCGTCCGCATTGTCGATGCTAAGTTTGCGTTGCCGAAATCCGACGACGATCCTGCCTCCAACTTTGTCTCTCTGGATACACCGGATTATCCAATGGAGCATGACGATATCTCGATTGCCTTCGACTCTGAAGCAGGTATGTATTCGATCTTTCTCTTCAAGCGTTTGTCCTCTGTTTGTCTAGGTATCTAATTCGCCGGGGTGGTGTTGTGTAGACCGGACCAATTTCCAATCCGCTGTTCCAGGCTCCGTCCGTGAACCATCCCGGATGGGCTCGCTTCGCCGATAATCCATAAGCCCGACAGTTCCTCCCCACTCAGACCCGAGACAACTCCTTTCGTTTCCAACCTCTTATCTGGTGTCGGAACCGCGTAAACTCACGCCATCCCAGCTCCACCCCGCATCAGTCACGTGTCGACTCACCGCCATGGAGAAGCTCTTTTCCTCCCCCACTTTTGTTTCAAGTCACCGGAAGGGCGTGCCGCAGTCCCCGGCTTTGACCTGCCCCCCTCTCTTCCCCAAACCGCCCTTTTCATCCATATTCCCTATTATCAACTAAGCTCCTGTGTGACATAGCACATAGTCCTCTGCTAGGGCTGTCATTGCTACTTTCTCGTGGAAAGAAAAGTACAAGATGGTTCCTGCAAATCGAGAAATGGGAACTTCCACGCGCTCACTCCATGCGGATGATGCGCTAAATGTGGTTTCAGACGTTGCTCCTCCAATTCACGTTGCCACTACTTTTCGGTACTCCGATAACCCCGACGATCTTGTGCCTTTCGCAGACCTTACAGGCGACGTATGTCTCGAGCTACCCGTATGAATCTCTCTGGGCGCTTCTAACAGTCATGCCGCAATATAGAATGAGCGGGACAAAACAGCACACATATACTCGAGATTGTCGGCTCCCAGTTCTACACGCTTTGAAGCCATTCTCTCATCCCTTCTCAATGGCGAGGCCATCAGCTACTCTTCCGGGTTGTCAGCCCTGCATGCTGCCCTAACGCTGCTCAACCCTCGCCGTATCGCGATCGGAAATGGCTACCATGGGTGTCACGGTGTGATCGCGCTTTTCAGCCGCGTAACTGGACTTCAGAAGCTGGACCTCGACTGTCCCGCGGAGCAATTAGAAGCAGGTGATGTAATCCACTTGGAAACGCCGGTGAATCCCGAGGGAACCGCATTCAATATCGAAACATACGCCAAGAAGGCGCACTCGCGAGGGGCGTACCTTATCGTCGACGCTACGTTTGCACCTCCGTTCCTCCAAGATCCGTTCAAGTGGGGCGCCGATCTGGTCTTGCATTCGGGGTCCAAATATTTTGGGGGTCACAGCGATGTTCTATGCGGTGTGCTTGCCACTCAGCGCGAGGACTGGGCTAAGCAGCTACTTCAGGATCGGATCTTCCTGGGCAGCGTTATGGGGAATATGGAGAGCTGGCTGGGTGTGAGGAGCCTGCGGACTCTCGAAGTGCGGGTTCAGCGCCAGAGCGAGAACGCGACCAAGCTTGTTTCGTGGCTACACCAAGCGCTTTCCGACCAAAACCCTGCTTCTGGTAGCGACGAGGCTTTGGTTCAGGCAGCTCTTGACAGTGTGCTTCACGCGAGTCTGCAGAAGGAAGATGAGTCGTGGTTGTTGAAGCAGATGCCTAATGGATTTGGACCTGTCTTTTCGATCATCACGAAGACGGAAGATTACGCTCGCAAACTTCCTAGCAAGCTTGCTTTCTTCCAACATGCTACTAGCCTTGGAGGAGTTGAAACGCTTATTGAATGGCGGACTATGTCGGATACCACGGTCGATCGCCGGTTGCTGCGGATTAGTGTTGGTTTGGAGAATTGGGAGGATCTTCGCCAGGACTTGGTGACTGCATTCAAAGCTTTAACCGAGAGCAACTAGATTATGCGATAAGAATAGAAAGTAATTATTACGATCAGTATTTGTGTGTAATAAGGAATAAGGGTGCGCAATGCGTACTGTGTAGTGAGCGGGGCTGCTTATCGCCGCCTCCTTTGCCGCGGTTCTTTTATCTTTCTCTCTCTCTACAATTAAGTTGCATATTGATCTGACAACCTCACCTCCGAACCGTGCAAACAAGACCACTCAACCCTAACAGCTCCTCACCCGAGTCAAGTTAACCACCTTCTTCTTCTCTCCAGCCAGGTCTCTCTCTCTCTCTCTCTCTCTCTCTCCATTTCTCAAAATTAAACACAACCTCACACCTACCCATCCATCCATCATACACACACATCGAGATAAAAGCAAACGAGAAGAAAACCAATCAACCCACTAGCAACAATGTCAACCTTCCAGATCCACTACTTCTCCACGGCCACCAGCTACACCGGCAAGCAGACGGAGCGCCTGCCCGCGCCCCTACCCCTCGACCAACTATTCCCGCTCCTGGAGGCGCGGTACCCCGGCATCACGGCGGCAGTACTCCGCAGCTGCGGCGTCAGCGTGCGCGAGGAGTACGTCGATGTCGAGGGCGAGGATGCGCGCACGGTGGTCATTGGGGCCGGTGATGAGGTCGCGGTCATTCCGCCGGTTAGTTCGGGGTGAATATTTGGTGTAGGTATGTTCTGAGACCGAGGTCTTTGGGTTGGGGTCAGGGTGTGCCAGGTGGATTGGGGGGTAAACTTATGGCCGATTATATTGGTTCTAGTTTTGGTTGGACTATGTTATTTGTTTTTTTGGGGGTGCTGAGCTGGTACAGTATATATAATTCCGGGGCGTGGGTGTATTAGCTGGAGTATTAAGGCTGGAAATAGAAAATGGGAAACAGAACAGAATCCAAAGTACACGAGTGGAAGGACGGTGGATGAAATGAAGGGAAACTTGAAGGCAGGAGCGATATCCAAATGAGAAACCTGAGAACAAGAAAGGTCCACCGTTGTGGTACAGTCCAAACAAACAAACAAGCATTTCTGCACATCAACGCCACTGTTACCACCACCAGCAGCAGCAGGTCAGCATTACTTATCTTTGCATCTTCACCCCATGAATCCATTGCGCAACAGCATTTCATCATCCTCTACCCCTCCAACTTCTCCACCCCAGCCGCCTTCTTCTGTCGCCAGAGAACGATCCCACAGATCGCGGAGAAGAAGAACATGATACTAAGGTATCCATCGTTAGCCCAAACCAACCCCCATCTCTATCCCTCACGACAAGAGAAAGGGGACCAGAACGCACCATAAAGCAATACTCAACCCCCAAATCGACTTGGCCTCCAAACACACCGCCTTGGTCGCCCCGATCCAATTGCTGTAGTTGACTTTCCCATCCAGATGGTCGAGGTAACTGCTCAGATGCGTGGCAAAGGTGTAAGCCGAAGAGTTGTTGTTGTTGCTGCTGCTGCTGCTCCCGATCTTCGTGCATTGCAGGTACGACAGCGGTTTGCCCAGGATGACGGCCACCACGATCACGGCGATGAGGAGCAGCGTGTCCAGGACGGCGGCGGCCAGGAAGGGGAGGATGTTGTCGTAGTAGAGGATTGTGGTGATTAGAGCGTAGATTACGGCGATGCTTGTCTTTTTGATGGGGTCGTTAGTTCTGGGTGTTTTGGGTAAGGGGTTTGGGAAGGCTGGGGGGGGGGGGGGGGAAAGGGAGGAACTGACAACTGTGATGGTGCCGATGAAGATGGCTGGGGGGGTGGCGTTGTTGGACACGATTTCTGAGATGAAGTTGGCTGTGAGGCCGATGATGGTGATCAGGCTGCACATTTGGATCAGGCGCGCGATTAGGAAGGTTGCGCCTAGGAGGCCGTAGGGGGGCATTTTGTTGATGGTTTGGATTCTGTGAATGTGGGTGTGCTGGTGTATGTATGTGTCTGTGTGCTCGAGGTCGCGAGGACAAGGTCGACTTTGGGCTGGACAATGATTATAAGGTGCTTTGCAGCGAAGGAGTGTAGATGTGAATAGACACAGTCCGGACAAAGGAAAGAAAGTATGGAGAGAAAGTATAATAAATAAGAAGAAGGAAAGTGAAGGCAAGGAGGGTGTGAGATACTCTGAATAGACTTATTGACTCAACTTGAGAAGTATCCGGTTGAGACAATGAGGCCTTATATACTGTGTACATCTCCCCATCTTGTCTCATCCTGCTCCCATCCCCAAACGATCAACGATCAACGATCAACAAAAGAAGCTCGGGTCTAGACCACCATGCCATACTGAGCCTCTCATTGCCCTCTGCTGCAGCGCCAATGGTCGACTCGCATGGGTCCAGTCGAATGCTGAGCCGGGAAGCGAGCGCTTACAATCTCGATTGGCATCCACCCTGGCGCGTAGCGATCTCCCTTCTCCGGGACAGCCGGCCACTCCTAGCCAACAGCCACCAGAGCTTATTTCGACCTGAGACAACCGTCTGTCAAGGACTGGCGCTCGGGAAGGTAGCTTTGTTACGGAGACCTTTGCCCTGGTGAAGCGCTCCCTGGTCTGTTTGCACGCATGGGCCCTAGCCATTTGCCTGTGATAGCGATACTGGATCAGAACTGTCTGTCGGATCTTATTATAGATGCAGACACACGGAAGCGTCTGCATGCAGATCTGTGTCGCCAGATCCCTGGATTTCGAGCCGCTGTCCCGCATCTCTATATTAAGCATGGGGGTCAGACCCTGGCCCTGCGTAGATGAGGCTAATTCGGGGACTGGCCGTTGTTGGTGGTATGTCAACGTGACTAACGCTAGATGAAATACTCTGGTCCCGCTTTCGCACGAGCCTTATTCCCACAATGACAGGGTTGGCTCGCTGAACTTGCACCATATGCACGCGCTGAGGTTGTCGGTGGGTGTTGGTTGGCCCATCCGTACAGCAAGTCTTCTGAAACCGCTGTGGCTATGTCACGCCAATTGATGCGGGAAATGCTTCTGAGCCTGATCTAGGTACTGGGAAATGCTATTTGCAGCCACTATTCCGGTGGTGAGTTGATACGTATGCCCATCGGCGGCGATAGGGCCACTCGATCGCTAGCAATTGTCCTCATCTGAGGCTGTCCGAGGCGATGCTGCATTCAGCTTGACTGTTATGTCCTCAAACATGGGCCCAGTCTCTTCTGGTGGTAGCGCGCAGTTTATGTGCTCGTTGCATTCTTTGTGTCGAGACCGCCTTGGGATGCCAATCTATGGGATTGGTCAAGTTAGTCAACTCATGTTTCGCAGAGAGTGAGGTAGGTGAGACCAGAAGATCGCTAGTGACTGGGATCGTCGGTCTTCGTATCCACTAGTCAACACGCTGGACAAGGTATTTCCCTTCACTTCATCGAAGCAGAAGGATAGCATGCAATTGACCTCGACTGGCACTCAGATCATGCTGTAGGGACTTTGGCACAGAGATTGGCAGTGTAGTGAGTATACGGAAGCGAGCCAAGATAGTGAGCTCGCTTTCGAGGAAAGACTATCAATGAATAATTTCCTGTTTGAGGTTCATCCTGCCCTTGCAGTGTCCAGATGTGCTGTATACATATGTACCTTGGAAACATCTATGCACTGACTAATCATTGATGGCAAACTGTCTGACCGCCCAAGCGGTGAGTGGCAAATGCCGGCATTATCAGTGGATTTTTCGGTGTCGGGGATTTGCCGCCGTGCGCTCTTTCCCTCCTCCTGCCTCTCAGATACACCTGCTCTGCGATTGTTGGGCATGTATGATGGGTGCTCCAGAATGTCCTTGCTACTCTCCAAGGCGAGAGTCTCGCAGAGAGTGGCTGGTGTGAATCGCTATGCCTCCAACCTGAAGCTTGTCCGGACCTGCGGGATCGCAGCATCGCGTGCCTCCCCGAGATTAAGTGTCAGCAATCCCACTAAAGACTATCTTATCATCCAACGGCGACAGTTCAGTCTAGGATCCAAGGTAAAATAATCCATCCGAATGCTTTGCTTACTCCGGTGGTTAATCGCTGGTTGTCTAGTGTCTCTCTCCTCAAGACCATCCTCAAGACTATGAACCGTCCAAACCGACGGCTTCAACTCAAGGCGACGACCTGCTGCAATCGGCGCTTTCACTCGAGAATCTTCGGCTGCGACTCGAATTTGAGAAGTACGGAAATGTTCGAGAGTATCTGCAGAAATGGCAAGACAGCCAGGATAATTGGGCGGACCCTGTCCGAGGACCTGGAACCGCCAACAAGATGCTCGCGACCGATGCCTGGAGAGGGAACATGCTGAACGACAACCGTGAAGCTATGGATGCAGGATTTGATGTCTTACGAGAGTCAGACGATGATGCGGAGCTCCACAACAGAGACGATGAAGGCGCGGGTCTGAATCACTACCTGGAGCCAGGTGACCTTGTGGCCATGTCAGCGTAAGTGAGCTCCGAAAGTTCTTCATTTCTGCAATAACCTCGCTGACGTCCCCCCTCCAACCGCACAGGTCTGATGGGATCCTTATTTACGCAATCTACGTTCGCTCTATTGCCAAGCAGCAGCAATTCTACACGGATAGAGGTAAATGGCGCATCGGTTTCAAGAGGGACCTTGAATACGTCGTGAAGGGATTCGTGCCGCGGGAAATGGTGGCGCCCCTTCTGCCTCACTTCCCCGAAGATCTTGCTGCGATGGGTAGTGAATTTCAGTCCACTATCGAGGGCGGAGTTCCCAGACATGCGGGAGCTCATCTCATCAAGAAGATCCAAGAGTTCGACTTGGGCGTGCGGGACATCTACCGCAACAACGCGCTACGGCTGGACAACCTCCACGACTTGGTGGCAGACGACGAATCAAACTTGTTATGTACCCTCGAGGAACTGGCCTGCAAGGCTCTGGAAATCGAGGAGGACCAGTTGGATCCAACGTTGCTTTTCCTCATTCATCGGTGCGTCCACGAGAACTCGTTCCTGATCGATTATGACCGGAGCTCTCTTTTCGTCAACCATTACCTAGTCAGACCTCGACGTGTTGCCCGGGTGATCAATACCGTCTGCACTTGGGTGCATGAGCACCAAGATTATATTGTCAACTCAGCCCGTGGCAAGGACACCCCCTATATCCGCAACCATCCTCTACAGCAATTTCTTTTAAAGGCTCAGCGTCTCATTCGGCAGAGTCGGACTGTGCGTTCCCCAACCACCGTGGCATGCGTGGGCCCAAGCGCTGTACGAGTCGAGCCCAAAGAGAACGCTAGCCCTGCGATATACCGTGAGGTTCCCACCGAAAAGTTCAACGACGATGATCGTGTCATCATAGAATACTTGCAGCATTGGTGCCTGCCTCCTCGGCGAATGACAAGAGGTCATATGCGGTCCGCGGGGTCGCATATCATGCGCAGCACCGGCATGTACAGCGCGGTGGAATTGGGCCCCGCGACAGCCACGCTCTTCTTGCAGGAGCTGGGTGTATTCCATCCTTGGGAGAATACACGTCTTCTCGACCATCATCTTGCCCTTCCCGGGCATGGGGTCTCTCACGAAAGCGATAATCTGTGGGCTAGAGTAGCCGGAGAAGCCCAATTGCTCGCGGACAAGAGCCAACTCGAAGATTCCATGGAGGATTTGCGGGTTGATTGGGGTGATCTGCAAGTTTACTGTGTAGACGACGTTAGTGCAAAGGAGATTGATGACGGTGTCTCACTCGAGCGCATCCCCGGATCAGACGACACTTTCTGGATTCATATCCATGTTGCCAACCCCACCGCATTCTTGGATCACGAATCGAGCATCATCAAGCGGGCCGCCTCTCGAGCCGAGAGTCTTTACGTCCCTGAGCGTAGTTATCCCATGATTCCCGACTCCGTGACGCAGAAACACTTCAGTTTGGGCCCGAACCGTCCCACGCTCACATTCAGCGCCAAGATGAATCTCCAGGGCGACATTCTGGACACTAAGGTTGCAAACGGTACGATTCGGAAAGTAACATACATAACTCATGACCGACTACGCCGCATCTTCAAGCCAGACACCGAAGCCAACGATAGCACTCAGAACCTATCCGTGGGAGGAGAATTTCCCGAGCGAATCGCTGGTCGTAAGGGAATCACAGAGACGCTTACTCCTGAGGATGAGGAAACCTTCCACATTCTCCGTCAGTTGATGGCGGGCTGGCGTGAACGTCGTCGTGAAAATGGAATGCTGGAATTCCACTACCCGCCCCGAGTTTCCGTTTCCATGTCAGTTGGCTCCGTTGCTCTACCGCCGCGAAAGCTGGAAGCTACCGAAGGCCGCTATGTCCTGGGCGACCCGGTGATCCGACTCCGCCATCACAACATCGACCTACAGGCGGTCCGCGACGATACGACCGACAACCTGATCTCTCTCCTCATGAACTTGGGATGCTGTGTTTCCGCCTCCTGGTTGTCGTCGCGCAACATCCCCGCCGTCTACGACGGCACCCAGTACCACCCTGAGTATCGCAAGCTTACGCGGGAGAACATGGAACAAGTTGGCGGCCAGGAATGGCTGAACCTGGCCTCCCCCACGGGCATCTCGCTCTCCCGCCCCATCCGGCACGTCTCGCTCGGCCTCGACGCGTACGTCAAGTCCACCAGCCCGCTCCGTCGCTACAGCGACCTGGTAGCCCACTACCAGATCGAGGCAGCGCTGCGGTTCGAGCATGCCCACAACCGTCATCTGGACGCCGCCGCCGCATCCGAGACGGAAGGCCGCTCCGTCCTCCCCTTCTCCGCGGCCGACGTAGACCGCTGGCTCGCGCGGTCCCTGTCGTTGCGCCTTCGGCTGCGCGAGACCGAGCGCGCCTCCATGCAGTTCTGGGCGTGTCTGCTGTTCTTCCGCGCGTTCTACTTCGCCGAGTCCCCACTGCCGGCGACCTTCCAGTGTCAGATCAGCAAGCGCTATGATCAGGCGGACCTGGCCAGCACGTTCCAAAGCAAGGGCTGGAACGGCGTCCTCTCCGCTTTCGGCGTCCGGTGTCGGGTTCTCGTGCCCCCCAGCATGCCGGACGCGGACCAAGTGGATGTCATGAGTCTGGTGGAGGCCAAGGTCACGCTTGTCGATATGGACCGGATGCTGGTCGTCGTGGAGGCGACCCGGCTGATCTGTGGCTCGCCTGCGCAGTCAATGTTGGGGGCGTATAGACCTACCATGGCTTAGCGGGATGTGTGTGTGTGTGTGTGTGTACAATCTGGCTTCTGGGTGTATATTGTTTCATGTCATTGTGCACCATGTAAGATAAATAGTATACCATCTCTCTCTCTTATTTTAGCGACGTCTGTACAATTGTCTTTTGGAAGTACTCTGTAGGTGTATTTGCGTAAGAGATATCCACATGCTGGACAACATTCTATAACAGTCAACCACCCGGAAACTCGGTACAATACCATTCCTTACATATTCAAATATATTCAACAGTGAGCCCCACGTATGCTCTGAGGGAGATATACAGCCAAAAAGCTACCTAATCAAACCCATCAACTCAAGCACCAAACACCTCCTTAACGAGCGTCTTCTTATTGACTGCAACAGAATTAGCCACCGCCCTCAAGAAGAAGAAGAGAAACAAAAGAACAGAGAAGATAGAACTGGGGACATACCCTTGCCCATGGCATTCCGCGGAATAGGTCCACTCAGGACCTTCATCTCCTGCGGCAGCTTGTAATTCGCCAGCCGATCCTTCAGGGCGCGCCGCATGTCCATGGCGCCCCAGGGCTTACCGTTCCGGCCGCCCGTGTTCGCGACTTCCGGGTTCAGCACCACCACGGCCGCGACCTTCTGGCCCCATTGTTCGGAGGGGAGGCCCACGACCGCAGCTTCTGAGATTTGAGGGCTGTGCCGCGCAGCCAGAGGGGTTAGCTTGGGTTGAGGGGGAAGACTCAGACCCAGGGTTGGGTCAAGGGGTAGTATACGTACAGCGAAAGCAACTCGCGCTCGACCTCCAGGGCGCTGACCTTCTCGCCGCCGGTCTTGATGATGTCGACGCTGCGGCGGCCCTGGATGAAGTACATGGGGCCCCGGGCCCAGTCGCCACTGGCGCCGGAGCCGGCGGCCTCGACGAGGCGGCGGGTCGCGACGTCGCCCGTCTTGAACCAGGCACCCCGGGTATCTTCGGCGGGCACGAAGGACTCGCGCGTGGCGGCGGCGTTGGCCCAGTACTCCTGGAAGATGGTGGGCCCGCGGAGCTGGATCTCGCCCTCGCGCTCGCGGCCGGTGCGCGGGTCGATCTCCTGGCCCGGCCGGATGACCTCGTCCGTGTCCGTGTCGACCAGCCGCGCCTCCACGGACGGCAGCGGCCAGCCGACGCTGCCGTCGACGCGGTCGCCGACCGCCAGCCCGCAGCTGATCGCCATCCCCACCTCCGTCATCCCGTAGCGCTCCAGCAGCACGTTGCCGTCGCTGAGGGCCTGCCACGCCTGCTTCGTGGGCGTCGGCAGCGCCGCGGACCCTGAGATGTTCAGCCGCAGGTTCGCCGGGCGGATGGCCGTGCGGGCCGCGGTTTGAACCTCCGGGCCGAGGGTGGGGAAGGACGAGAGCAGGCGGTTGTAGATGGTCGGGACGGCGGTGAGGAAGGTGATGATCTCCTTCTTCTTCTTCTGTGGGTCAGGCACCGACTCCGGAAGGAACGGCGCGGCGAGCCGCTTCCACACTGCGTCCGTGTTGAACGGGAACATGAACTCGATGGACGAGCCCGCCAGGACCGGCGTCACGATCGCGTTGACCGTGCCGTGGATGTGGTGCAGAGGGAGCAGGTGGAGGAGCCGGTCCTGCGCCGTGTACTCCCATGCTTGGAGGAGCGAGGCCGCTTGCGCCGTCAGCGCGGATTGCGGGATCAGAACGCCTTTCTGCGCTGGTGTGTCAGCACCGTCCCTTACTTTCTTGGAGGAAGAAGATGAAAAGGAAAGATAGCGTCCGTACCGGTCGGTTCGTGGTCCCGGAGGTGTACAGCATCATCCCACCGCGGGGTTGCTGTCCTGTAACGTCTTCCAGGGTCACCGAAGAGGAGCCCAGACTCGTGGCTCCCACTTCGATCTTCTTCTTCACGTCAAGGATGGGTTCCCGGTCCAGTCCGGCGTTCAGGACGTCCTGGGCTTTGTTGGCGTACTTTTCCGTGGCCAGCAGGACCTTGGCCTGCGAATTGTCCATGATGTACTTGAGTTCGCCGACCGGGAAAGCAGGGGAGAGGGGGAGGGCGATCGCGTCGCTGGCGAGGATCGAGAGAAGCGTCACTGCCGTCACGGTCAGTTCAAGGACCTGCTCTCAAGTATGCGGAGAGGAAACAGGACAAGCCGAACAGTACCTACGTAGTCGTAGCTGTTCTCCGCCAGGAAAGCAACCCTCTCCCCCGACAAACTGCCATGACGCCCTCCTCCAGATTGTATGAGTTGCTCCTTGGCCTGTAGGACATCTGCGACCAGGTTGCCGTACGTGAAGGAGCGAGCCGATGCGCTGTGGACGACCGCCAGGTTGGATTGGTCGTGGTTCTGGAGGGCGCGGAAGAGAGGCAGGTTCGGCAACGAGGCGAGCGATCGACGGCTTGCAGGTGTCAGGCCAGCTCGAGCGCGAGCATGGCGGACCAGACGGGGAGAGGCAATTGAGCCCCGCGACAGGACTGAGATCAAAGGGCGGCCTGGCATGATGAAGCTTGGAGAAGCATGCAGTGCATGTTCAGGAGTCTGGGTGAAAGATGCTCAGAAATCACGAACTGATGTCATTTTCAGAAGAGCTCCCGCGGAGGTTGGCGGAGAGTCGGCGGTCTCGGCGCCGCGATAAGACCCTTTGCTCCGGTTATCGGCTGTTCCCCATGTCTGGATCTTCGTCCGGGGAAGCGATCACGTGTATCCTTCTGGAACTGTAAAACAGTTAGATCTTCGATTTGTATAGGTCGCGGAGCGTCCGAAGCCTTCTACGAGGAAATACAGGGGAGGGAGTTACCCCTCGCTGGGTTATATTTATAACGAGCTTGAGTCTAGCAATGGCAGGGGGAATAACCTCGACTTCAAGGTGCACTAAAGATCCCTGAACACAGAATCACGCCGCTTTCCCTTGCACTTTTTGGTCAGTGGCTCGAGTTCGAGCCGTTTCTTTGCCTTTCTACCTTTCCCCTCTTTTTAAGACATGGCTTGCAGGCAGGTGAAGTGGGTTGCGGTGAATGGAAGGAAGGAAGGGGTGTTACAGGAAGGTGGATGTTCTCGGATTCTGCAGATGAACCAAGATATGCTTTACTTGCGCATGATGATGGGGTATTCGAGAGGGTATTCTCTCTCTCTCTCTCTGCCGGGAGAAAATAGATGAATTCGAAGACGGTAGGCTTGGAGCACGTCGGGATTACATACATTACGGTGGGTGGGTGATCTTACAAGTGTATACTAGAGCAAGAAATCTGAACAAAGCCTTTGAGATATCACCATCTTTACAATGCCATATACCTAGACAGTGTCGGTATCTTATCTTATCTCGAGAGGTGGTCTCACCAACAGTAGAAGAGGCCATCTGCCTTGCTGCAGCAGGAGCGCAACCAGGATAGTGAAGTCGAATAGATGATTGCCTGTTGCGCACGTTTATAAGTCTTTAGGGCTATAATTCATAGCTTGCGGCATGAAGTAGGTGTGGTATGACAAACACCTACCCACAGCCTTGGCTCACTGTCAGCGTGTCAGTGAGATTGCATAGAAGCAAGTGTTTCGTCCCACCTGAGCCCGCTAGCCTAGTCGCACCATCCTGATCTTGATCCTTTCTGTACAGCAGCGTAAATCTGAATGCTTGCAAACACAATCTTGTGTATCCAACTGAAGGCCTTGCGATCATGGCCGATGGCTATCTGCAGCTCAATGGCGGGGCTGACGCTGCATCACTGGCGCGTCACTGAGCGCATCACCAGCCTGGCCTGGCATTCGTCAAATAACCATATAGCCACCCTAGCCTGTATGAAGCAGTAACTTGAGGAATGCCGACAGGTCCGGTACATCCAGGCAGCTTTAACGGCTAGGCTTGCGATAGTTCTTTTGTCGTAGGCTTGCTGCCATTAGGATTGACCTTCAAGTAGGTTCCTAAATTTACCACCGCTCACCAGACTGGGCCTTTTCCTAAGATGTCTGCCCAATGAATGCTTCACATTGGAGCGCTGAAATACATCAATAACGGCCGGGAACCAGCCATACTCATTCTGGAATGCTTGCTACGGAAGACTGGCGGTGCGAGTGTTCTTGATGTATGACTGTTAGTGAGGTTAGCGAAGCGCTCTGTTAGTTAACAGCCAACTAATCCGTAGCCCGGGGCACATTAAAGGACACCAACGCTACTGCAGTCCAATCCTCCTGCATATTGACCCCTACGAGCCCGGGACCTTTCTACTTCTTGTTGAGGGCAGACTGCTCTTGAATGCTCGAAAATAGGATAAAAAAAGACAACAGTCTTGACCACCGTTTGACTGTGGGAGCCATTGTCCTGTAATTTAGAGTCTAACAGACATGAAGACATGAAGCGTTGCGATCAGGTTGAACATTGACTTGTTATCGACATGGTACGATGTACAGCAGGTGTACAATATAAAGTCCGCGGAGGCAGCACCCCGCTAATCCCAAAGTAGCAACGCATCAGCCTGCCGCGGGCCCGGCCAATTACCGCCATCGGATTCTCAGCGACCCCCGGTACCATCCACTGCACCAGTTCAATGCGATTAATTCCATCCCGCTCCAATTGAACCCTCCGCTCGACACAACCACACCCTCCATCAGTTCCACTGCATAGATCTCTACAACCCTCGGCCCATTCCGCCTCTACTCCGCCCAATCCTCCATACCTGAAGCAATCCGAATCTCCCACCTCAACCCCCCCCACGGCCCTCACCTCCTCCGATCCAACAGAACAAGAAATCAATGCTTCTCCGCACCACCCGCCTCCCAGGCCTCCTCCGACCTACCAGCTGCAGCCGCCAGTTCTTCTCAACCACCACCACCACCGCCACCGCCAAAATGACCTCCAACACGCCAGTCGAAGACCTCATCCGCGAGAAGGTGAGCCGCCCTTCCCCCGAGCCAACCGTGCCTGGCACCCCAAAACCTCCAACCTCAAATCAGCCCACCAGAATCCAATCCCCAATCCCCCGGAACCCAACCCAACCCAACCCACCCACCCACACTAACGGTATATCCCACGAACAGCTAACAGCAGCCTTCACGCCCACCACCCTCATGATCCGCAACGACTCGCACAAACACGCCCACCACGCGCCCATGCGCGACTCCACCTCCAAGGAAACCCATTTCCAGTGAGTCTCGGCCCCAGGCCAGGCCAGGCCAGCCCATCGAACATCGAACATTGCCAGATCCCGAACCCCAAACCCCAAACCTCAAACCCAAACCCCGGAGAAAATAAGCCCAGACTAACTCGAAACCTTTGACACCA
Source organism: Aspergillus aculeatinus CBS 121060 (assembly GCF_003184765.1). NCBI lineage: Eukaryota > Fungi > Ascomycota > Eurotiomycetes > Eurotiales > Aspergillaceae > Aspergillus > Aspergillus aculeatinus. The sequence goes on from NW_020291493.1 coordinate 282,882, forward strand.
GCGTAACAATCACCTCCTCGTCCTTCGCCTCGAAACCCCAACCCGCGCGACACCGGATGGTCTACGGCTTGTTAAAGGAGGAGATGAGTCGGGAGGGCGGGATCCATGCGCTGCAGTTGCGGACGAAGACGCCGGAGGAGGAGGGGCGGGAGCGGGAGAGGGCGGCGGCGCAGTAACTTCGTTTCCCATCAGCAGCATCGTTTCTGAATATACATCATTGGGACGGTTCAATTCGGAGGTAAGTACTAGTAGGTTGGCGGGAGGGGGTTTCGCAATAACATAATTTCCAGTATGCACATACTCTCGCATCCTAGACATACATGCATGGAACAGTTGATCACTCAACGAATCTACTTACAACAGCCAGATAAATCAACAAAGGGAAGCATCATTATTATTAGGATAGTCGATTATTACGTAAAAAGGATTGGGACAGTGATGGTGGTAGTGGCGGTGGTGGTTTCTAGCGCCCAACGAACCAAAGGCACACACAACACACAACACACACAAGAACAACAACTCTATTATATACACTGCGATTAGCCATCCTGCGCGGATCCCCTAGCACCCCCCGACAGGGGAGCGACAAGGGTCGAGTTTCATCATCAAAGGCCGCATAACGCCCCTCCCCTTCAAAGACAGATAGTTAATACCAGCCATACAGGCCACACAACATGGAAGCGAAGACGCAGGGCACGAGAGGGAAGAAGCGGAGGGGCCGAACGGAGCATAGGGGACCGCAGAGCGCAGTGACGGGCGTGCTTTTTCAACCAGAGAATCAGAAGCAGCGAAGAAAAAGAAGAACAGGGTGGTATTCCAACAGAAAAGAAGAAGTAAAAAAAAAAAGACTCAAAACTGGAAATAGCAATCGGCCCCGTGGTTGTCCAGGTGTCCGACGTCGGCGCAAAAGCACAAACCTGGACTAGGACAAGGGGCGCAATCAATGGATTCGTTACAGCCTGGCGTAAATAGTGCGACAACGGGATCGGTCATAGGGATTTAAGGATCGACGTGAATAACCGCATCGATCCGACCCAAGTCGGCTGGTTCGAACACGGCCATCGGATGTTAACTTGGAACGAAGCCGCCCTCATTTCTTGTTGGCTTCGGTGACACCAACGGCTACACCAACGACGATAGCGATGATGAGGACTAGAGACATGTTAGCTACGTCTAGAGCAATGATTTTGGTAATGCAAAGCTACTTACTGACGACCAACAGGGCGTACCACTTCCACTTTCTTGCCCGGCGAGCGCTGGCAATGGCTTCCGTGATCTGAGTGTTGGCATTGGCGACGTTTCCAGCAACGTTCTCGGCGTCTTGGCTGATCTGCTCCACAGCAGGCTCCTGCATGTGAACCAGCTCTGCGACCTCCTGGTACAGTCGGCCCAGCTCGATCATATCCTGCTCAATCTTGCGAATAGCGGCCGAACGCTCCAAGGCCGCCTGTCTGGCGTCGTTGGCCTGTCTAGTACGGCTACCAGTAACCTAGAGCACTGATTAGCGAGTCATCCGGGGCAATCGCGGACAGGGCCCACCATACCTGGAAGCTCTGCTCCTGGCCCAGCAGCACACTGTCGACACCCTGCTCGATCTCTTCGGGAGTCGCCTCGGGGTTCGCGATCTCGTAACGTCTGCGAACCTGCTCTCTCAAGCGCTTCTGGAAGTCGGACTGGCATCGCTGGTACTGTTCGATCTCGCGACGGAGGTTGCGGCTGGTGACGTCGACCTGCGTCTGGACGCGGTTGTCTCCGGAGCCCGGGGTCTGCTTGATCTTCTTCAACAGATCACGGAGGTAGCGGAAGCCGTTGTTGATCTCGTCCTCAATGTAATCCAGAGTCTGGCGGGCGACCTGGTCCTCCTTTCCAGTGCTGGAGTCGAGCATGGCGTTCTGGGCGGCGGCCAGCTGGCCCTCGCGCTTGGCCTTCAGGTCCGCGATACCATCGTTGATCTCCCTGCACTTGTTCAACAGCGTGGTGGCGTCGGCCGGCTGTTCCGCGATCGCATTCATTTCTGGTAGTACGGAGAGCTTGCGTTAGGAGACTGGTAGGTTCGCATGACGGGTCCGAGCTGCGGCGCGCTTACCGTAGGTGCCGTTACCCTGGCCCTGCTCGACGGCATTGGCCTGGTCATAGGGGTTCTGGTTGTAGCCCTGCTCGCCATAAGGGTTGTACTGGCCGTAGCCACCCTGATTACCTCCGTACTTTGTTGTTCACAGGTCAGCAATGAAGGTCGAGGTGCGCATGAGCTCAGGAGTCAGGGGAGGGGTAGCAGCGGCGGTCGCGGAAGGTCGTGACCATGCTTTAAACGGAGACATACACTCATTGTGATATTATTTCGAGGTTATGTATATTTGAGATGGAAGTTTCGTAGTGATAGCGTCACTGGGAGTTATCTTGCGGAAGAGTCAAGTCGCAGGCTCGAAGGGACCAATTCGCAAAGCGATCGGAGCTCGGGTCGTACGGGAAACGACGACGGGGGGGGGGTTTAATAGCGCGATCGACGGTAGATAGGATGAGGTGAGTTCGTTCCGACAGGGAGGAGGGGTCGAGACGAAGGAGGGCGTGTAGGAAGGACGAAGGTGGGGTGCAATGAGGAAGAGAGGTCGTGGATGAAATGGAAGTTGGAAAAAGAATAGGCAGTAGTTTTTGAGTTGAGGTAAGAATTGAAGGGCAAAAAGAAAGAGTGACGGGTGAGACACACACTGGCGGCGGCTGCTGAGCCACGGGCGCGGAGGCGGTTTGAAGGAATGACTGATGGTTGGTTTGGTTAAGGATTGGATGGCTTGGAGGGCTCAGAGGGCTTGGATGGACGGGCTGGATGGCTCTGGCCCGCAGACGGCAATCTCGACAAAAACAACAACACGCACAAATTCAACCAGAAAATGAAGGTATAGAAAAGAAGGTCAGTTGAAGGAATGACTGAAGAGTAAGGTGGTTAGTTAGCAGAAAAAAAGGTTTTGTTTCAAAAACAGCAGTCTCCTCTTCTTTTTCTCCAGGTCGGTCACAGACTCACAGGTAAGTCAGGGGGTGAAATCTGCGCCCACTGCAATTTTTCGCCCAATGTATAATTAGTAGGGGGGGCTTCCAAGCTACTGCACAGACCAGTGGACGATCCTCGAGTCCCCTTTTCCCTCCCCATGAAGCAGGAGGGCAATCAAAACAATAATCTAAGTTGAGGACTGGTGAAACAAGGGAAGGACTGAGCTGCGATGGGGCTAAACGGCGGGTTCGAAGTGCAACTATGGACTAAGTACTGATCGGTAGGCAGGCAATTGTCTCTATACCATAAATTTCTATGCTCATATGCAGATACAGATTGTAGTTTGTTAACCCGTGCAGCTCCAATCCAGATGTGTATGTGCTGCACTCAATTTCCGGGCGCCAAAGTGGGAGATGACGGCGCTCTCTCCAAGCCCTCGCGACCAATTGAGCCCTGGAACAAATTACCACTACAAACAGCCCCAATGCTTGAGTGAAATGTTTGAGCAGTCCAGCACTGCGCGGACTCTATACCCACTACGTACCACACACAGTATACTCAAAAGCATATTCCCCGTCCAGCAGAGGAGGGGCAGGAACATTCTGCACGTCATTGACAGGACACCAACTCGATTATGCTAGAAGAGCTTGAACGGTCCTCCCCACTCTTGGCTGGCCCGAACAGTCAATTGGAAACTACTGTGTCAATCGATTAACTACTCCGTAAGTTCCTCAAAAGACCATAACCAAAACCCTCGCAGACCGCTTCTCTGCGGACGCAATTCCCCACAACCAACAGGTGTCTCGAAATATGAAGTGAACCATCCCGTCAAGTTTCACCCATCATCCCACAATGCAGTATTGTGTCGTTTGAACGAGATGCGAGTCAGGCTCGCCTCAGAGACACTTTCTTGCGTTATCTCCGCCACCATCAGTACCTTTCCACCAGGCAGGCAGCTCCACAATCCCCGGAGACCCTGTGGCCACTGGTCTGGTTTGTCCGCACGTCAGAGACGGTCACCTATAATTAGCAACCGATTCCCAACGTGCAGCCAATCTCGTAGGTCGGAGAACGAGTTCGCTGTGTGTGGTGGAGTGGAGGGGCACTGCCACTGACAACTGGACACGCCACATTCCCTGGTGACTTCTCGGTGGCTCAGCAGTCGCTGTGGCTGGAAGACTTTCGCTTGTTCATACTCCCAACTCGCTGTTTATACTGAGTGCTATACAACATTCTCTTGCCAACTGTATCCATTCATAGAAAACACATCGACATCGGCAAGTATCTCGTAGATTACGATCGGCCCAACTGTAACTTCCGGCTCAGTAACAAGTTCCCTTTCTGCTCATCAGGTATAGCAACCGGTGGAGAACAAATCCATGGCCAGAGACATGCTTGTAGGCCCAATCACAATCTGAACCGAGATCTTTCGCTCATGACAACAGAGCCTAGGAGATACCACTAAACTACTTCCAACAGCACCGTCCATCAAAGGGCCGAGTACCCAGTATGCCATCCAAAGCGTAAATCACTACACGTGAAAAGGAGTGCAACACAGAATCTGCAAGCATGGCCACCTTACATCTCGAATCTACATATCTGCATGCAAGGATCCACCAGAATGCACGACGGGATATGAGAGCCTGAAACTCTGGTCTCCATGCCACAGGGATTGCAGATTCGATCTGCTCATCTGCTAAACCATAGCATCGCTATGGGATAGACCCTGCAGTGCTCGAAACTGCTTTGGACTTCCCTTCTTTCATATCGAGATTCACACACTCATTCATCTATAACCTCACGACTAAAAAAGTCGTGACCGCCGCCAGAAGTACCCGAGGAAGCAAGATATAAATGGCATAGGCATTCTCTCAGCGAATCCCTTCGGTTCTTGCCTGGAGACTAATTGGAGGAGTAACTTACAGACAACACTCAACGTGTCATTCATAGAGAACCCATTAAAAGCGACTGCCTGTGTAGTTTTTTTCAGATATCCCATAGAGGAAGTATCTCCCCAAATTCCCGAGCAAGCAAACCACTCTTCAAGCAGGTGAATCTGCGAATAAACGTTTGGGGGGAATTTCAATATAGTTTGTGATATTCAAGAAGCTACTTATACTTGACATATGACCCATAGCCACCGCCTATACAATCACAACCCGCGCAACCGAACACTTCATAGAGCACAACCGTAAAGCATAAGCGCCCCCCAATCATAACAATCGGCTCTGGCCATCATATGAACCCTATATCCAACGATGGAAATCGTAGTCCAACCTCTCAGGGACTTGGGTTGCAGGTTGCAGGCGACGGCTGCAGGTCAGCGTGCTGCAGGTGCCGTCTCTCCTCAAGTACTAGACCTAGTTAGTACCTCTGCGAGCAAGCAGCTTTCCAAGCAAGCATCTCTGCAAGCCTACATCGAACAGTCAACTATCTCCAGCCGAAATCGCATGGCAAAGGACCAGGATTAGAGCGAATATGCCCCTACAATCCCGATGTCCGTTGCAAAGACCTAGACGTCGTGAGCACTACACACTACACACAGCCATACAATACAATAGTCCCAAGAAGTATGTATATTCTCTGCACTCAAAAACTTCGATCAGCCTCTTCCACAGCCCGACGGATCAGCGGGTTATCAACCACCTTTCCCCATGACCTCAGAATTGACAGTTGGACTCCCCCAACCGAATTACACCCGTGCCTGCGAGACGAATCCATCAACACCGTAAAATCCGGACAGGCCAGCCAAGGACCAGCCAGAAAATCCACCAGAAGTATCACTAACCCCAGTAGGAGCTGGTGGAGGTAAAGAGTCACCGTCCAGGAACGGGCCTTCCAGACCGAGCACAGCGGCACAAGTCCGAAGCCACTGACCTACCACCAGTACAAATGCACGGCATCTCTGAGGCATGGAGATAGACCCAAACAGCAAGCATGACCAGCACCGTGGACACTTGACTCATACATCACTTGCACGAGTCCCGTTCTACGAACCCACAAATCCCAATTAACCACATCCACATCCACATGGTGCGTGTGTGTGTGTGTGGTGGACATCAACATCCTCGTGGTGTTAACAACAGGTAAACCACAAGAGAGAAGTCCCGACCAATGCAAATCAATCCGATGCAATACAATCCAAACCCAGAACCAAGACCCAGAACCAGAACCGAACCGAACCCATACCCAGAACCACAGCTTTCTAGGGAAAAGAAACCCCCCCACCAGAAGAACCAGAAGAAAGAAAGAAAGAAAGAAAGAAAGAAAGAAAGAAAGAAAGAAAGAAAGAAAGAAAAGAACAAACAATCCCATGGAACCTATCTCTAACGCCCAGCCTTCCAGTAGACTAGTAACTTACTTGCAGCACTTCCTCCCACTCCCGGAGGGAATACTAGCTTACTGTGTAGTCTAGTCTACCACCCCAGTCAGCAGAATCTCCGCCCACCAGCGGAAAGAGCAAAAAAAGAAAATATACTCCGTACTTCGTCCGTACTAGGTACCAAAACCCCGACCCGGAGATTCCCGAAGTTCTACTTCTACTCCGTAACTTCCCGCTACCATCCAACCCAATATCTTCGAAGCAGCATTGGGAATGAAATCCTCACCAGCATCTTGGACTACAAACACCACATAAGTATATGTATGCATCATCGATCTCAACTATCAAGAACATCCAATGATTTCAATTAAACGATACTTACATAAAAAAAAAAATCCTCCATGGTGGTCCGAGTCAACCTACTGAGTACAACCTACAACAGCCAAGAGCAAGAGCAAGCGCAAAAGCAAGAGCCGCACCAGCCAAACAACACAACACTGCTAGTAGTCCAGCGCTGGGGCACCCAAATTGCAACTTGCAAAAGAAAGACAAAAACCCATTACCTAACCATGAGCAATGCTTATTATGCAACCACAACCGCAATCCCACCGCCAAGCCCTCATCTCATGATAAGACATGGGCCCCCCCACTGCACTTACATTTGTCCAAGTCCAACTGCACTGCACTGGGCATCCATCAGGTGGTGCCGTGTTGGGTCCGCGGAGCCAGTCAGACACTGTTCCGGAAGCGGATAAGCTGGGAAAGGCCCCCGGGCCCAAAATGCCAAGAGATGCTAAGACAAACTACTGCAGGGACGGGGCCGGAATGGAAGGAACAAAAGAAAAAAAAAAAAGAGTGCCCCATCCGGATAGAGCGGCCTCTTCACTGAATGGGTCATGTGGTCTCAACACTGACGCGGTTGAGGTTGAGGCGATACTGGCACAAAATGTTTGAGTAAGTGAAATCAGAATTCTGTATATGCTAACTAGAATCTATACTATGTAGTGTGGTAAATAATAAAAAAAAAAACGTCAATCCGTACACCCTGCATATATACACACATGGGGTCGTCATACTGCATCTGCTCATCAAAGGGCTGGGACGCGAGCCTGCGCGAGATGATCAAGTATATCACGTTTCAAAAAAGATCAAAACGCCATCCACGAACATCGCAAAGCTAAACACAAAAGAATTATAATACATTAGAATGGGGGGGTGGAGGGGATTCCGATCAGGAATCTAGTTGTGCTCATCCTTCTTCTGCTCCTGCTCGATGGGGGCAGGAACCTCGGGATCTTCCGCGTCCAGGGCGTTCATCTCGTCCTCCTGGTCGTTCAGGTGGTGGTAAACCATCCAGAAGATGATACCGGCAATGAAGGAGGCGCAGGCCAGACCGACAAACATCCACATGATGGCGGGGTCGAACGCAGCGGGCGTCAGAGCCTCGGCAATAGCGGAACCGAACGCGTTGGTGAGCAGGTACATGGACTGCACGAACGACTTCATGGACGGAGGCGCCTTGGTGTAGGCGTACTCCAGACCGGACACCGAGGCGAAAATCTCAGAAACACCGATGAAAACGTAGGCAGGCGTCTGGATCGCGATGTGGACGTGGTTGCCAGTGGCCGCACCATCAACGATGGAGGCATCACACAGGGGCTTGCCGTAGCAAGGTCCGGCAGAGTAGATCAAGTGCTGGACAATGGCCGCGTACATCATAGCAAGGGAGGCGATGACGAATCCAACGGAGATACGGGTGATGGGGCGGAACTGGATGCGCATGCGGCGGAGCAGGGGGTAAACAAGAGTCTCCAAGACCGGGATGAAGACAATGACAGAGATGGGATCGAAGTTCTGCATCAAGTCGTTGGGGATACCGTGGCTCTCCATCTCACCGGCCTGGGTGACGAAGTTGCTGGAGAACTGGCCGTAGACAACCCAGTAGACGGGGTAGAAAGCGAACACACGGCATGCGACCAGGGCGCGCTTGAGCTCATCAATGAAGTGATCATCCCAGGGCAGATCGGGTCGGTTGCCTCCATTGGTGGCTTGCCAGCTAGGCTTGGCTGCGTCCATGTTGCGGTTGACGATCATGATTCCCAGAGCCTTGAAAGCATCCGTGATGATGGAACCCTGAGGAGGACGGACCACGTAGAACTTGCGACCGAAGATAAGGACACCAGTACCGACGGCAAACATGCACAAGCAGAGCAGGTAGCCAGACCAGAAGCCGATGTACTTCTCCATGTAAGGCGTGGCGATCAGGGACAGGGAGCCGATGTTGATGCAGGCGTAGAAGATCATGTAAATGCGCTGGATGGTCAAGGCGGGATCGATGATGACCCGCTCACCCTTGGGGGTCGTCTTGATCGCCATCTTCTTCCTCTTGTATTGGTCGGCAATCAGAGGAGCGACGTTACTCTTGATACCGCCGGTTCCCAGACCAATGATCAAGATGGAAACAATGAAGCCACCAACACCCGCTCCATGGGAGAGAGCAGTGGGGATAGACGTGCAAACCAAGATAAGGAGACCGACCAGGTAGATGATACAGAAAACCACGATCGTCTTGTACTTGCCCAAATATTGATCGGCAACAATAGCACCAAGGATGGGAGTAACTACGGACCGAGGTCAGTAAGAGGAATGAGGATGGACCGAGTCAGAATGACTAACCATAACACCAGAACTGGAAAAAAGTGGTCAGACCAGTGGCACCACGTTGGCCCATGCCAAGGGCACCACGACCCTGACTGCCATCGAGAGGGCGTTGGATGTAGTTTTGGAACATGCCGGACATTCCGTAGTAGGTGAAACGCTCGCAAAGCTCGACAACAGCGACGAGCCAAGCAGAGACGGGCAGATGTTCGGCGACATGACGGAGGGTTCGGACCTCTTCCTGGTTGGGTTCCTCACCATCAGGAGTAGCGTCGAGAGCCTTCTCCGTCATGTAGGCCTTCTCGTTCGAGGTGACCTCGGTGATAGTGCCATGGCCCTGTTGGAACGGCCTGGAGCATGACATGTTAGTCTCGAGACGGTAGGGCAATGCTTGATGACTCAGCAGGCGCTGCGCTACATGGCAGGCGCACAGAGACACAAGACAAGAATAAGAAAGAAAAGGAGCACATACTGAGCAATATCAGCCTCGCGATCTCCGGAAGACATGGTGGCAGAGACCAGGCAAGGGAATTGGTCCGACAGGAACGGTCGCAGTAGGGAAGATTTCCACAGGAAAGGAGACAGAAAGACCAGCGTTGAGGAGGGAAACGGCCCTCACCTTATATCTCCCTCGACGGTCGACGATATAGGAACAGTAACCGAAGCGGACCCATCCTGTCCCCGAACCAATGGCCGCTAGATAGATAGAGGAGAGACCCCATCGAAGGGTGGAAAGGAAGGCAAATGGCGACGGCCGAGGCAGGGGAGATGCCGATGTAACCCCAGGCTGAAAGCAAAATGTTGATATGACAAGCAGCACCAAGCATGACCTGAGACAAGTGGGAAAGACGTTGATTGGCTTGCTGGGGGGAGCAAAACCCGGCTGCAGTTTGGAACGCCAAGAAGGTCGGGCCCTGCCGGTGAGTGCGGAATGTTTTTTCTTTCCTCCCTCGAGCCAAATTTCCACTTTTCCCTCGTGGCGAAAAACAGTTCCTCTCGCATTTTTTTTCCACCCCTCGCTTCCAGTCCTTCCCTCGCCCACTCGAGATCATTGCCTGTTTGAGCTTTGTCCTGCATATCATCCGATTTTTCATGGTTATGCGCCACCACCCCTGGCTGGCCTTTCAAATTTGCAGAGAACCATCATGTCCGATGAACTGACTGACGGACTGCATGGCCAGCCAGAGACTAGCTAGCCTGCCTGCCTAATCAGGACCCGGGAATTCGTTTCGTACAGAAAAGCGATCCAATCTTTCGTGCCGTCGGTTGGACCACCGCAAGCGGAACATGTTAGGTAACATAAACACTTTTAGCTGTAGGCTAGCAGATAAGCATGGCATGTCTTATTCGTGACTCAAACGGAGTTGGAAGGAAACTCCGCCGCGTTTCTCAAAGGGCGCAGAGGGCGCGCGCGCTGACTGTGGCCACTGGCCACCTATCGTGCGTTGGAAATCTTGTTCCCCCGCCTGTCCATGCGAGGATCAGCACTCAGCATGATTGCAACGTCGGGCTTCCCCGCGTGTGGTGTGCGAGCAAATGAGTCAATAGCTTGTGACCTATCATCAGTGCATCACAAATCAAATCTAGTCATTCGACAGGAGCAATGCAATCGCCCTTCCGAGATATCCCTTGTATCTCTGTAACAAGCAATGCTTGTCTCAGCCCACAGCTGTGCTTATTTCTGCTGCCTCCTCTGCCTCTCCCTTGCCCTCAAGCCGTACAAGCCGTAATGTAATCGGAGAGTTCGCAATGCCATTGAACCCATTCCGCGTAGATTAGGCGATGTTCTCGAAGGGGCCGACGAGTGGAACAGAGTTATCGTCTATGGGGGAGCCGACGGGGGAGCCGAGGCGTCGGCAAATCCCCAGCTTAGCTTTTCCCTTAAGATATGGGGATGGAGTCGGAGAAACATTGCTCGTCTGATGAGTTCTGATCGGATCATTGCTGTACAGGGACTGGGCGTTGTTGACGACGATCGAAGGCTTCCTCATTGGGGTATGGTTCCATTCTGATCGGCTCCAGCCGCCAGGGCAAAACCTGGAGAGAGACATCTGTCCATCGTAAGACACCTTTCTTCCTTGTCCTATTCGTCTTGTCCAAAGATATATGAGGTCAGTGAGGTGTCACGGAGGTTCTGAGGTGGTGAGGGGAAGAAATGCCTTTGGAAAGCGTTCCTTGAGAGCGCGCGTGGGGTGGGGTAGTGTCTGTTGAGGTTAAGTACCTGTTCAAGGTCCGACTTCGCCCTCGGAAAGCCTTCGGCCACCAACTGGTTTGGTCATGGTCAACACAACCCCCTGGCCATGAATTTCACCGTTCGACTCATGACTCGAAACACTCGCTGACCTGGAGAGATAACAGTTCATATATCAAAAGGCGCAAAGCCTCGAAGGGCGTGGCCGCCTCGTTTTCGTCCTCTTGTTCGGCCGTTGGCGCGCTAGACTCCAAGGCAGAAAGGGCTCCGATCTTCCTCCGATGCCTTTAGGGATGGCGTGCTAAGCACGACCGGGCCAATCAAGCCGACCCTGTTTATGACTCGCGACGGCGACATTCCGTGAGAGTGTTGCCGAGCGGAGAGTGACTCAATCAGCGACCAGCATCTAACGTGTATACGATAGGCGGCGGCCTCTTGGCTGGACTGGGCGGCGGCCGTGATCGGCTGGATTGCCCGTGCTGATGATCTGCACGGTTGCTATTCTGGAAATGCTCCCAACTCAAGCCGTTGCGTTGCACCTTTGCGAGATAGTCGGAAGGGGACCACGGTCGCCTGGGTTCGCAGGACAGTGTGGATCGGACTTCTTAGCCGGCCTTGGGGGTGTTTGTATGAGTGGATCAAACTCTGATAAGGCCAAAGCAGGCTAAACTCAGCTTGCCATCATAAAACTCGAGGCGTATAAACCTCAAGGCGCAATGCCAGTTTCCATGCAGTGAAAAAAGGCTTCTTACCAAGCATTATCTGTGACCTTCCAAGCCTTTTAAAGTAGACGATCATATCTTGTCACGGATCCACAATTCCGCGCAGGGGTGGATAAATGGTCAACCGTCGGGCATTAATTCGCTCGGAATATGCGGAAGCACTCCTGTTTTTGACCCAGTGCGCGTTTTTATCAAAGGAAAAATTGAAAAAGCAGGCAGCAGAGCTTCAGGATGATGAGGTGGATGGCTATTCTCGCGGTACGGTGTCGAAATCGTAACTCGGAAGGCGCCATTTCAAGCTGTGCCTGTGACTAAGGGCAGCGTGACGATGATCCTACTGGTCGACAAGATAACAGCATAGCGGGCGGGCATGCATTCTAGCATGGCTGGATTGGATTTGAAACCAATTAAGCCCGCCGTAGAAACTGATTGATTGCTATCTAGCTTCCAGCTGTTGCTTATGGTCCACGAAGGAAACGATCCACCGTAGTCCCTCCATATGCCATCCATCCATTGACTGTAACTTTGTTTCCCCTCTTTCTGCTTAGTCTGCTCGTGACTGTCATGCCAGAACTTGCCAAAGAGCACATATCTATTATGATGTGACATCGAGACCTTCGTTTCATGGGTTCATGAAGGGCAGTATAGATCCTTTGGTATTTTCACCTATCATGATACTCGCCACGACGTATAGCAATACACGCCAGATATCCCAGAATCCGTCACACTGGGGACCCCTTGAATAAAAAGTCACCCGGATGGGGTTTTCTCTCGTCCAAGACAGCATACTTTTCAAGAGAAGACTCGATTTGCAGATTAACATAAGGACGCAGCTTAGCATACCACAGAGAATCACAACAGAAGACCTCCATTAAGCACGAGAAATTATACAAGGAGACCACATCTACCAACACAATCACCGAGAGAAAGTGTCCACCTTAATTATCCAAGCAAACACACAGGCACCACAAGCACTTGTCTCCGAACTAGCCACCCCAGAGCCACCCTTGAAAAGACATCTATACCAACCAAAGCAGATCAGCAAAAAGCCCCGCCCTATCAACACACCACAGAACAAATTGAAGAGACTTACCTCCCAGCTCCAGGTTAGACCCTCCCTTTTCACAGTCCGCAAAGCACACAGATATAGCAACAGTCAGAAGTCAGCATCTACTGAAGCCCACCCCCTCCGAAGCAGGAGAATGACTGACTTACCCTTTCGTGTTTGGAGTCTTGTGGCCCAGGCCCAACCCAACCACCCGTCCATAGGCCCTCGAGAACTTGCAAGTGGAAGTCTGGAGGTACGGCAAGCTCAAAGTTTTTTCCAGTGAGCCAAAAACCTGCTTGCGCTGTCACGAACAAATGCTCGATCCGGCACAACTTACGAATAAAGATAGACCGTTAGCAACCGGGGACAATGTTGGGGTCACGTACCTGTCTCGGGGGTGGTAGGGGGGAGAGAAGAAGATAGGAAGAGAAGGGGCAGAAAGAAGGGAAGGGGAAGGTTGAAAAGGACAGAAGGAATGATGAGAAGAGAATGAGAAGAGAATGAGAAGAGAATGAGAAGAGAATGAGAAGAAAGAGGATGAGAAGTGGAAGAATGAGAAGAGGAAGGACGAGAAAAGGGAGGCTAAGAAGAGGAAGGATGAAAAGAGGAAGGATGAGAAAAGAAAGGATGAGAAGGAGGAAATTGGAATGATGGTGGTGGAAGAGAACGAGAAAGAAAGGGAAGAAGATAGATGGGTGGGTTGGGTTGGGCAGTGGAGTGAAGAAGGAAAGACTGACGAGAAAGGTGCTTTGTGAATCCGAGGGACTCGACATGATGATGAAAAGCAAAAGGCTGGTGGGTTACTGCCCGGCCTGGTAGGGACACCGACGCTGGGCTCATGGCGCCTCATTCACTTACTTCAAAATTTCCTAAACAGGAAGTCACTATCAAGGTCACTCACCCCACGGTCACGGACCGCTAACCACCACCGACTCCAGTTGTACTCGCTACCGAGCCCTACTTGACCCGTGCGGCATACAGCAACTTGGAAGAGGGGTTCATCCACATTGGATAGCCACCGAGAATAAAAAGAACATCTGTACTGTACTGTACTCGGTGTATACACGGCCAGCATTGAGGTTTTGTCTCGATTATGGAGTTGAAGGACAGCAACGTGACCATGCAAGCAAAAATCAGCCAGGTCAATTAAATGCAGCAATTCGAATCATTTTCTTGTATTCTCCGATCCCAAAAGGGACAACACTGAAATTTAACAGAATATGGTATAAACCTCGTCAGAAATACGTCTTGAGGAAAAGACCTGCAACCAGATCATCGCCTCACTGCGAAGTGCTGGCAAGCCAGTTTGGAATATGTCTCCTCCCACAGGCAATGCCTTGTACTGATCCTTTCCCTTTCGTTACCGCGCATCATCACGGAGCCCTTTTCCATTAATCCATAGCAAACAAGCGAAAACCACCGCGTTATGATATCATAAAGCCAAAGCGACATAAGCTAGCAGGCGCTTCAGACGACAAACTTGGCCTTGGCTCTCGTGCTGCCGCTGTGCGCGCTGTCTGTGTGTCCGGAGAACTCAACGGCATCCGCCTCCTTGAGACGGAGAACCTCCTTGAAGCGGCGGCCGATGGCCTCGAGGATGTCCTTGCCCTGGGCGGGCGTACGGGTGCTGTTCTTGTCGCCCGGAATGGCCTTGCCAACGGTCCGTGTCCACAGACCCACACGGTAGAAGCCCTTGCGTACGTTCACGACGACGCCCATAACCTCGCTGTCGCCATCGCTCTCGAGAGTCTCGCCAATAGCTGCCAGCTGAGCGTGCAGCCACAGGTCGTCAATGGGCACGGAGCGCTTGTCCTTGAAGGAATATGACCACTTTCCGCCGTGCTTGTTCTGGGGGTCCTCCCACTCCGGTCTGACGCCCTTCTTGAAAAGGTGGTAGTCTGCTTTGAGGCCCAATTCGGAGGTCGGCGTGATGTTGTTCTAACAAAATCAGTTAGCCAGAAAATCCCACTTAGGGCACAGCACGCGACATAACGTACGTAGATTCCCCAGAATTCCTCGACAGAGTTGAAAGTCACAACCTCCTTCAGAAGGTCGTTCCAGTTATCGCCCTATAACCACGGATGGGTCAGATGAATGTTGAACGCAGTCGATCGAGTCGATCGGTCCCTTACCTTGCCACTGGGGGGCTTGGTAAACCAGAGGGTCCACTCGTGCATCAAAGGATGCTTAACATTGAAGTTTTCGGGGTCGTGGAATACTGTGACGGAGTCACCGTTCGTCTTTTCGGTCTGCTCGGCGGCAGCGACGGGGGCGGCATTCTCGTCGGCCACGGGTGCGTGGCCGTTCTCAGCGACGGCGGCCATTATGGTAGAGGGAGTATGAGGTGAGGTAAAGGTCAAGGTGGATGAAGAGGGTCGAGCGGCGGGGTCGGGCTGATGAAGAGGCGAGGGGTCGTCGGAGGGGAGAGAAAAGTGCGGATGGCAAAATTTGTTGTTGTGATGAGAGGCCGTCAAAGGAAGGCGCAACTCGCGGTAAGAGGTGTATGTGTGAGGCAAGAAGGGAAGACGCGCAAGTGGTTGAATCAGAGTTGAGCGTCTGCTCCAGGCAGAATCACGGCGAATGTCGTGGTCGAGACTGTATGGGGAAGATGGCGGAAAATCCCAGCATCAAGTTTTGATGGTTTGGAGATGCCGCAAGGTCGGGACCAGAGTGAAACTTTTCCCTTTTGGGCAACCCTCCCTTCCAGACCTCTAATAGGCTGCCGCCGCCCAACCCAGCCCTAATGATGATATCTTGACAGGGAAGTGAGGTAGGTAGGAGTCACTCTCAGCAAACCATAAAAGAAGGTACTTTGCGCTCTTCAGTTAATCAAGTGACTCGTAGTATTATATTTCTCCTCTTTGCAAGGCTTTAAGCCCACTTCATACGCACAATGCCACAAGTTAAACAGAGGCAACGAGCCTGATGATAGACGCCTGCGAAGTTTGGATATGGATAGGCAGCGTTCTCTGCCCTCAATATGTGTAAACACTATATGACTTTCATTTCTATTAGGTCAAGCTCGGTCTCGACACATATGCTTGAGCAGATTTAAAAACAGTACTACTGAGCCAATCCAGGAACCAGAAAAAGAATGAGTCAGTCTAGGAAACCGGGTATCAAAATGTAAAGTCATGAATTCGAAGGGTATCTATAGTTCAGTGCTAATCAAGAAAGATCTTGGTCTAATCATTTCTCGCCGCTATTGATTAAGCTCAACAAGCAGTTCCAGCCTATTGTTCTGGTCAGTTGTTGCTCGGTCAGAGATAGAACACTACTTACCCAAGCTGACCAGGTTCACGACCAGGACACGGTACTCCAAGGGCACTATGGCGAAGTTGACACCTTGGACCATGGGCCAGATCGTAAGGTTCGCTTTGTAACTGGGGACAAAGCTGCTGCGCAACTTCTCTATTGGGTCAGAGCCCTCCAGTACGGCCATGGACGACAAGAAACATGTCAGGTGAGTGGGCGTGAAGAGTAATTGATCGGCAGCGACCCGAGCGGCGGTGGTAGCGATGGGGTTCTTAAGAACAACATGGCGTTGTAGAATGCCATACCAGGCCGTGGCAGCCGGGCCGAAGATTGCTTGGGACCATTAGAAAAGGAACTTGTTAAAGACAGCAACGCTCATGGCCAATTCTTACCACCTCCATACAGAGCCATGCGTGCAGTTCGTGCCATATCGTGCTTATCAAAACCTCGGCGATCAACGAGCTGCTGAGCAAGGACATCGCCGCTGCCAAACAACACCTGGTTGTCAATGGAGTCAGCGGAGTCAAGAGGAAAGCAAGTAATAGAAATTGTTGGAAGCGGAACAAGACCAGGAAGACATACAAAGCTGGTGACACTGGCGGTCAAGATGGGCTGTTTGGCCAGCTTCGCTTGGTACCTGAAGCGGATACGTCAGTACAAGGGCGGAGGTACATGAATGACCGAATCCTCAATGTAGGATCGACATACCACCGCAACATCTTTGTCTAAGATATCGATGGGGGTCTTTTTAAGAAGATACACAGAGATGAATTGGCTAAGAAAGATGTACACGACCAACGAACAAGATGCTGAAGAGGAAACAGAAGAAGGTTGGTTGCTGGCATAGACTCAGGGAGCGATGATGCAGGTATAAGTATCTGGTCGCAGACTGCCGCTGATAAGGGAACAGGAACAACAGACAGCTCCAACACTCTAACTTATCCACCCCCAGGGTAAAAACCAAGCAAATGCGCGACAATCCACGCCACTCTGGGCAGCTATTGGAGAGCAGCAGCTCGCGACGGGGTAACCCACTTATCACATGATGTACCCGGACGGGGCTCCGATCGGGTTGCCCAAAACGGCTTATCACGTAGGGTATAGGGCTCCGGGCTCGCTTAGCGCACCCGCCCGCGAAATTTCCCTCCGTGCCAAAACAGTTGTGGATAGCGAGAGAAAAGTCAACTCGACGTCGACAACCCCTCCCACGACACCTCCTCTCGCCCCTCCGACCCTTTCCCCAATCGCCATATCTATACAACATGGCTGACGCCGCTCCCCGTGGACGTGGAGGATTCGGATCTCGCGGTGACCGCGGTGGTGACCGTGGCCGTGGCCGTGGCCGCCGTGGACGTCGTGGTGGCGCGAAGGAGCAGGAGAAGGAATGGCAGCCCGTCACCAAGCTCGGCCGTCTCGTCAAGGCTGGCAAGATCACCAGCATGGAGCAGATCTACCTGCACTCCCTGCCCGTCAAGGAGTACCAGATTGTGGACTTCTTCCTCCCCAAGCTCAAGGATGAGGTCATGAAGGTACGAAGCGAACGTTCAACCAAAATCACCCGGAATATCGACATGGAAAATTTTCGAATCGGCGCATGTGCTAGGAAGTGGACGCGCAATTGGATTGGATGCGGGATTGGGAATTGGACAATGTCGAACGGGAATTGCTGCGGAATGGTCAGGTGCTGACGGTCATTCTTTTTCTTCGCAGATCAAACCCGTCCAGAAGCAGACCCGTGCCGGTCAGCGTACCCGCTTCAAGGCTGTCGTTGTCATCGGTGACTCCGAGGGCCACATCGGTCTCGGTATCAAGACCTCCAAGGAAGTCGCTACCGCCATCCGTGCCGCCATCACCATCGCCAAGCTGAGCGTTCTCCCCGTTCGTCGCGGTTACTGGGGTACCAACCTCGGTGAGCCTCACTCTCTGCCCGTTAAGCAGAGCGCCAAGTGTGGTTCCGTCTCCGTCAGAGTATGTCGCAATCGCGCCAGTTCGACTCGAAGCAACCCGTTGACTAACATGAATCCAGCTTATCCCCGCTCCCCGCGGTACCGGTCTCGTTGCCTCCCCCGCCGTCAAGCGTCTCCTCCAGCTTGCTGGTGTCCAGGACGCCTACACCTGCTCTTCCGGCTCCACCAAGACCCTCGAGAACACCCTCAAGGCTACTTTCCTTGCCGTCGTCAACACCTACGGCTTCCTCACCCCCAACCTCTGGAAGGAGACTAAGCTCATCCGCAGCCCTCTTGAGGAGTTCGGTGATGTCCTGCGCCAGGGCAAGAAGTACTAGGATAGTGCTTTGATGGGATAAACTTGCATGATTGTTTTTTGAATCGAACTATTTTTTCTACGGACTTCAAAAAGTTGCTCTTTGGCTGTAGGATCGGAATTCTACACAGATCACGACTTTCGCGCCTACCTACGCTAATTAACGGTGTCAACGGATGTAATGATTATAAGGAGGAGCTTCGAGAACTTAGCGCAAGGTCAATTTAACCTCCATTTTCGCCAGTGACTACCGGTCGGTTGATATGGTACGGTGCGCCCACTATCTACTCTGTGTGTACTCCTACGGTCTCGATCTGGAAAGCAAGCATTCAAGTGCGGAGTAGATAAAAATAGAGTAAAAGAACGCATTTCGAAGACTAGATTTGGCCTGACTGTCCCTGACTGTCCCCGACTGTCCCTTGGACTCGGGATTCGTTACATGTGACATCGCTAGGGAACGGGTCAGCGCCGTCTGGTGTTAATGCCCATGTGCTGCAGAGGCCCATTCATTCAATCGGCCCAGAACTAGGGCGAATAAGGTTGTCATCTAAGCCTGATCCACATCAGAGGTTCAGACGCATTGTTCATACCCGGCTTTCCCTGCGCGCTCGCTTCGGAGCACCTAGCACTGGGGGTGATAGTACATATGTTCTTGAAGTTCCGTATCCAGCTTCTTTCTCAACAACTTAATGGCTAGGTAACTATGTTCCCACCAATTCCAGCCAAACGGCGTCGGTCCTCACACCGGAAGCCTAAAACGCCATCAATCCGCGTGTTATACATCTACATACCAGTCAGAACACCATCAGCCAGTAGATCTAATTGCCAGACTTCAAGCCATAACGAGGACTGTCGTTAAGCCCTTCCGTATGCCTACTACTGGGTAATGACTTGGCCAACCCATAGCCTACTGTCCTCCGCATACTGAAGAGAAATTCAGCTCTAAAAAAACATACATCATAAGAGCACTTGTCAAACCCTAGCCAGAGATCCTCTGCTCCTCGATCTGGCTCTCGTCTAACTCTCTTACGAGATTGGCTTCATGTAGGACTTTACAAGTACAACTTCTATCCCCTATCAACATGAGAACAAAGCATTGAGTTCGTCAATCTCTCCCTGCCGGCTGAAATCTCCTCGCTGCTGTTGGTGCACGTGCATCACAGACTGCTTATCCGCTTCGTGGGTCCCCGCACTTGGAAGTGGTGTCAACTATACAGTCCTCCCTCACTTGACAAAGCCGAGAAAAAGGAGATGACGACCTGAAATGCCCGGGTATTGCCTGAAAAACTTTGTCTGGTTGACTCTTAGCCGTGAGGTTATCACAGATGGATGCTGCAAAACCGCCGGAGATATATTTCTGCAGGGCGGGGATGGATGGTCACATGATCCATTCAGTTGTGAGTCTCCGGCACGGTCGCTCACTGTATTACGACCCACAACTTTATTGCAGCTTCTGAGTTACCTCTGACTCCTGAACAACCCAAGTCTATGCAATTAGAGCCCGCCACGAGGTTGTGGTATGTCTGTCTGCTCTTATGCATGTCGAGGAAGATGGCATCTCATTGAAGTTATTGTCCGCTATGCGCTATGCCTAGGCTAGGCTCGAGCACTGGCAACATACTGTGGAGCCGGGCATAGCCAGATCCCCACATATTCTGGTCATAGCGTTGAGTTGCCTGCTCTTCAACCTCATTCGACCAGTCGTTCAGGCGAGCTAATCGTGAACCCTGGTTGAAGTTTACATGTAATCTAGTTAAAGTAGGTAGTGTTAGCAGGGGTGGCTGGTGCAGCTGGAGCATGATACCTAATACCTGGAATATCATAGGCCACCTCAGTATGACAACAATGACTTTCTCAGTGCCAATGTAACGGAATTCCCATCCACTGTAGCGAGCGGAACAGGCTTCATGTCTAAAGCACATGTCAACCTGATCTGGCACCTGGGAAAATAATGATCCGCGTGTGCACTGGGTTGTGAGCGGAATGTGCCTGCTCGTGGGGTAAATTCCCCTTAGGAACTTCTCAGAACAATACCTAGTAGCCATTGTCACCGCCTCTCTTCCATCCGCAAACCTCTGTCACCGGACGGCATCAACAACTCGCAGCAGAGGAGGGTCAACAAGGGCTACGATGATCTGGTCCACGGTCATCCTCGGTCTCCTCGGTCTCCTCGGCCTGTACCTCGCTGACCGTCTACGGGATCTCTTCAAGCATGTCCGCGTCGCGCAGCGCTCGGGGCTTCCCTATGTCGTGTCCGTCTTCTCCCCAGGCATCGTCTCCATGGCTTTCTTCGATACGCCCTGGTTCTCCTATCTGGTCGAAAACTGGTTTCCCGCCCGACTGGCAGATGTTGTGTACGATACCCTGATCAATTATCGCTGGAGGGCCAGGGATCGACAAGCAAGACGATATGGCGATGTGTACCTGCTTGTCTTCCCGGGAGGCATCTTCTGCAGCGTCTCCGATGCGGCGGTGGTTTCCCAAATCGTCAACTCTCGGCAGAGCTTTACGAAGCCAGTCCATCAGTACGGTGAGTCCTTTCCCTCTCACTCAATTGTGGGTATGTGCTCACTCGGCTGATGCTCTTCCAGCGGTGCTGGACATGTACGGACCAAACGTCGTCACGGTGAGTGCGACACTTACCTTTGTAGTCACACATCATGCCCATGCTTATTTGAAACAGTGTGAGGATGCAGAATGGACACACCATCGTCGATACACGGCAACAACCTTCAACGAAAAGAACAATGCTCTTGTATGGGAGCAAGCTATAAAGCAGAGCCAACAGCTGATCGAGTACTGGCACGAACCACGACCGAACGAGACCAGTGACAGCTTCGTGGCGACCGACACGAGACAGGACACCCTCAAGCTCAGTCTCAACGTCCTGACTGGTGCCGGCTTCGGTGTAGATCTGCCATTCAAGCCATTGCCCCAGCATCTGCTCAAGGGCCCGGATGACATCTTCAAGGACAGCACCCCGCCCCCGGCTGGGTTCGACTTTACATTCCGGTCAGTAATGTCCTACATGAACGAGCATATCAGCACAGTTGCGATAGCCAACAACTTGTTACCCAAGTGGATCCCCAGAGGGCTGGTCCCCTTCTTCAGGCGAGACTTTGCGGCGCATCGGGACCTAGAGGTGTATCTGCAGAGGTTGGTTGACAAGACCGAGCGAGAATTGGAAGACACAGACACAGCACACCACCTGGTGCAAGGAATGCTCAATCCGCGAAAGTCTCAGGACCAACAGACTTTGACAGACCGGGAGGTTATCAGCAACCTGCATATTATCACCATTGCGGGACACGAGACCACGGCAACCACGCTACGATTCGCGTTCCTGCTCTTGGCTCTGCATCCGGACGTCCAGGAATGGATGTATGAAGGTCTGGCGGCCTCAACCAAGGGGGAGTCTTCGGACGCTGGGACCTGGGACTACGGCACTATGTTCCCTAAACTGGTTACCCCTCTATGTGTCATGGTGCGTACGGCCTCAAGCCTGTTTCTTTGCAGCGGATAGCATACTGACCTGCACCTAGCTGGAGACCATGCGTCTGTACCCGCCCGTCGTAACTGTCCCGAAGTGGACGGGCGACTCAGCAAGAAAGATCCGTTATCGTGAGGAGGATTACGTCCTGGAGCCTCGCCTGAACATAAACCTGAACGCAAGCAGTCTTCATCACTCGGAAAAGTACTGGGGAAGCGACGTCGGACTGTTCCGCCCACAGCGCTGGGACGTGCGGAATGAGGATAGCTTTCTAGCCAAGAACGCGGGCCTACCCGGTGTTTCTGCACCAGGGCTGGAGTATCCTACCATTCATAAGCCGGTCCGAGGTGCTTACATCCCGTTCAGCGATGGCATGCGCGCGTGCCTAGGGAAGAAGTTTGCGCAGGTCGAGTTTGTGGTTGCATTGGCCGTAATCTTCAAAGACTATCGAGTTGAGCTGGCAGACGATAGCAAGGAGGGAATTCAGGAGGCCGAGAGGTCATTACGAGAGTGCACTTCAATCCTGACGTTGGCTTTGAGGAGAAATATACCGCTGCGCTTCCGTAAGCGTTAGTGATGGTGCAGGGATGCTGTAATGACTAGTCCTTCTGTTTCAGAACCATCTCATTGAGAGAAACGGCGCATGACAAAGAGACGGCCGCAGGCAATGGAATTCTCTCTTGTCAGCAACGTCAAGGATAATCATTTGTACGCGGTGGATCCTTTCTTCCCGTTCCTGTTCTTTGTATTCCGTCCAAAATGGCATTGGGGAGCATGTGTTCTTTCACTAAGCAAGCTACCACCAAAGAAAAGAAACATACTACGAGAAGGGGAGGGATTGAAGCCCCACAGCTCCACTCGACCAGAGACAAACAAAACACCCTCGACATGGGCTCAGAGTGTTCTAGGCTGTGTGTTAGTCGTCCATTGCATCGTTCCCAGGTGCCATATTTCACTGTGCTTTTCCCCATCTTTCACCCAGCTAGCTTGCGCTGCCTCTCACAAATCGCCCACTCCCTCCAAGCCTTACCCTTCGAAAACGTGCAATTCCCAAGCAATAGCTCACCTCATTCAATTCTGCCCCGGCCAAAGCGATGAAAGAACACGCAGCACACTGGCAGCTTGCACTGCTAGGCGCGGAATTCTGGAACGACGTGGAGACGAGAAACCAGCCTGTCCACGACCTCATTGATACGGGTCAGTAACGCGGGTCCCTTTGCTGAGAACTGACCTATGATCTATGAAATTCTCGTTTCACGCAGCTACTAACACGCTTTGAGGATACTCTCTCTCCAGTTCATGACCAAACTCTCCATACCCGTTTCCCGTTCAACCTTGTTAGTGAGGAAAACAGCCGTGCCCGGTCACTTACTGCCGGAGCTGGAGCTGCAGCCGGAGCTGGAGCTGGAAGTGCTGGTGACAGAGCTCCTTCCCCGGACGTTGTTGACAGCAACAACACTTCCTCCAATTCTTCAGACAAGCCGCGGCGCCGTCGCCGCTACAGCATGAGCGATGTCTTTACCAGA
The DNA here is from genome assembly GCF_003184765.1 of Aspergillus aculeatinus CBS 121060. NCBI lineage: Eukaryota > Fungi > Ascomycota > Eurotiomycetes > Eurotiales > Aspergillaceae > Aspergillus > Aspergillus aculeatinus. The sequence goes on from NW_020291493.1 coordinate 306,339, forward strand.
ATCACCGCATCCAATACCCCAGAACTGACCCTGACCATGGCCGGATCGCGCAAGGCCGAGCGTGCGAAGCGTTCGCGCTCCGAGAGCCGGACTCGCTCCCAGGAGCAGCAGTCACCGCAGCAGCAGCAGCAGCCTCAGCCATTTAGCCGGTCCTCCAGCACAGCGTCCAACAGGAACAACCAAAGCACCGCCTCGCTCCTCCGCTCCGCGCTCCAGCGCTTGAGCCGTAAGAGAATGGGGTCCGGCGAGGAGCAGATGCCGACGCCTGTGAACTCGGAGACTGCAGCGGCTGGAGAAGTCGGACATCGCTCCCATCCCCAACCTCAACAGCAAGCGCAGCAAGTACAGCAAGCCCAAGCCCAAGCACAAAGCCCGCCCATCGTCTTCTTCACAGCCGAGCAAGCCACCCCGACCAACCCGCTCCTAGAATTCCGCGGCGGCGCGACCTGGGCTCGATTCCCGCGGAACCGACGTTCATTGGGGATCGATGTCTACTTGCCTATCGACAAATCCCCATCTGCTACCGCCACCATCGCCGCAGCGGATTCCACAGCGCAGACCGAAGAACAGAACCACGGAGAAGACGAACACGAGCAAGAGGAAAAGCACGAGGACGAAGACGAAGAAGAGGTAGAAGAGCGCGTCGAGGTCCTGCCCGTGGAGCAACTGTTCCCGCTCATCCACTTCCGGCACCTCCGCTCCCTCAAGATCACCGGCATGGTGCAGTCGTACCAGAGGTACATCTGGCAAGCGGCGTGGCTAAACACGGGCCTCGAAGAGCTGGAGCTCAGCATGGTCTGCACCCCGCGCCTCCGCCGGTCCTTCGCCGGGAACTGGCCGTACATCAAGGGCGGATGGACGATGAATCCCACCCATTACAGTGCCCCTGTCTACTAGTGCGTTCCTCACCCCAACTGACCCCCATTCCCAGTCCCCAAGCCCCTTAACCCATCATTACCCCCCAAAACCCACTAACTGAATAATCCCCCAGCGGCACCGGCGCCGGCACCCTCCCGCGCACCATCGGCGAAGGCGAATACCTGGACAAGATCGCCCTCGAGAAGGCCAAAATCTGCGCCATGGTGCAAGGCCCCACGCGCAACCGGCTGTCGATCCGCACCCTGACGCTGACGGGCTTCGTGGTCGACGCCGACCCCTTCCTGCTCTGGTTCGACGCCACGCGGCTCAAGTGCCTGCATTTCAAGGACTACTGCGTCGACGCCGGGTTCTATCTGTGTGAGGCCATGCACCGCGTCTCCGTGCTGTATCCCCGGCTGTTACTGGTTGATGAGGAAGGCCGGGAGGCCGTCGTCGCGCGCCGGGTGAATCTGTGGAAGGAGTTGAGGGTCGTGCAGCTACGGGGTGGACGGAAGGTTGGGCAGATGGCGTACACTGGGCCGGGGTGTTTGGATAGGGAGATTCCGGAGGGGGTGGGTGGTGCTGGGCAGGAAGAGGAAGAGGAGGACGGGACCGAGGGTGCTGATGCTCCTGCTGCTGTTCCTGCTCCTGCTGCTACCGAGTAAGCGTAGAGGAACAGAAGGACTAACTTAAGCCTAGGACTTTATGTTTCAGGCAACTCACCACCTTGATTTCTTACTGAGCGAGCGGGGCGTCCTTCCTCGGGGAGTATGTTCTTCTGATCAGCTGCGTTTCTGCTCACCGTTCTCTCATCTTCAGATGATCTGACTGTTTTCTTTCTTTGTTCCTCTTTATGAATTGGTTTGGCGCAACGGAGTTCGGAAAATGGCATGGCGATGGATGCCAGAGCGGGAGAGAGAGAGATTGGTAATGTCTAATGGTGCGAATACTGGGTTTAACTGGTCTTATTGCGATAAGTTATTTGAAACGAAGAAAAAAAATATGATCAATGACTGTCAACTCTTTACACTTCTTTTCCCAAGTTGGTCATACTGTAACGGCAAGAATCCAAGGTGGAGTATGATACTTCGCAGAATAAGATATTCATATCAACCTCACTGGTACAGCATGAAACTTGGTTACAATCAATCGCTTGGTTGGATTATTTCCACGGCTCAACCCCCAATTTCGAACGACAATGATCATCATAAAACATACAGAATGTTCGTTCCTTCGCTGTCCGACGCCCCCATGGTAGCAGCATATTATCCCGGTTCATACTTCGATCCTCCGTCCACAACATTAGAACCATCCTTTCGGAAACATAAAACGATACGTTAAGTCGTAATGCCAGGCACACACGCCCAGCGTCCAGTCATATCACACCCCTCCTGTTCACACTGCCTCCCAAACCGAAAATCCCAGCGGAACTTTCCATCAACACCTGTCACTCTCCTTGAGATACATACCAAGTCCGTCGCAATTTAAGCTCCGTTATCCTCACCGATACGGATGGCGCCCTCATTGCCGATACCGTTGGACCAGAAGCCGTCCACGTTGAGGGTACTGTCGTTCATGATCAGGCCTTTGAACCCACAAGGAAAGGTGGCAAGCACTTACATTCCCGGAGCACTGTCGTGCGCAATGATCAGCCAGTATCCGATCAATCCCTGGGAGAAGATATCGTAGATGGCAAACAGGATAGTCTCCACGTCGACGTTGATCTTCAGGGCCAGAGCGCCCGCGGCGATGGTGCTGTACGCATTCCTTATCAGCACATACAATTATAAAAGGTGGACTCTCGTCAGACTTACACAGGGAACAAAACCTTCACCAGCAGAGTCACGCCGGAGATGGTTCCGAAGAACTTGCGGGTCTGGTTATCCTTGTTGCTGGCGGCGCGGGCCCCGTTCACGCTGATGTGGTACACGGTCGTCAGGTATCCGATGGCACTGATGGTGAACCAGACCCAGCGGCGCGAGGTGTGGCCGGCGAAGGTGCCCAGCAGACCCGAGCCCAGCATGACGAAGTCGGCGGCGATGGCCACCAGCAGGTGAGCCCCGGGAAGACCGGACAGCAGACTCAAGCTGATCAGGCTGAGCGGCTCGGTCAGGAACCACAGCACGTAGCGCAGCCACAGCACCTGGCGGAAGTAGTCCTGGTGCGTGTTGGGCACATGCTTGTTGTGCAGCTTGACGGTGTCGACTTTCCAGGTGATGCCGCCGCCGGTGGCGAGGGCGAGGTAGATGATGAAGGAGATGGTGGCGGAGAGGGAGACGAGAGTGTGGAAGACGCGCTTGCTCTGGTTTTTTTTTTTGGTTGAGTGTTAGTGAGTGATTCAAATGACTTTAGGGATGTCGAGATGGCTTGCGGATACTTGGGGTGGAGGCTCTTAAGGAACTTACCAGTGGTACACGAGCTCCCAGAACGTAGAACACCAGGGAAGACAGGGCCATGAGCACGGTGACGACCCTAGTCAGAGCGTATCGTTATAAGCTGAGCTAAAAGCTTCTACAGGGAAAGACTAACCATAATGTGCGTTTGCCAGTATCATGGATCTCCTGGAAAATGGGCTCATTGCCTGGGACGACGGTGGGGATGGGCGCCACAGTCGAGGTCGGAGTCACCCCCGGAAAAGTCTCCTTGAGGAAGGTCTCAATCATCGTGAAGACGTTTGGCAGCTGGCAGTCTGATGACGATGATGATGGTGTTGTTGGTGATGATGATGGAGGATGGATGGAAAGCGATAAGTGACGGTTATCGATAAGAGGATGCGGGGGATAAAAAGACAGTGAGAGGAAGGAAGGCGGAGGTTATATACGAGGAAGCAGCAGTCCAGCACCAGCCCTTTTTTTTCATCCTTCCTGAAACCATTGCAAGCAGCAGTCGTCATGCTGACCTCGCTGCTGTCGTCATGGAAGTCGAGGTTGGAAGAAGGAATCCAATCAGAGACCATCAAGACCATCGACAGGGAGGGGGAAAGGTGTCACAGAGAACCTTGGAAGTCATCTTTTAATCAGCAGCGAGCTCCGACTCTCCCACTGGTGGCTCCAAGGATGTTGCCTGATTCACGTTACCAGTCATCCATTGACTGTCAGGATTCAAGGGAATCTTTGAGGTCCATGACGTTATCCCCATCACCACCAATAAGCGCTGCAGAACACCAGCTACGCGCAACCAGGATTCCCCGCAAGACCGATCTAGAATGGTCGCTGTGACTTACATAAGGTATGGATAAAAATTTGAGTGAGATGCTAAGATTCAAGTACACAGTAACTAATAATACAATACAGGAATCCACCGCAGGAATCCGGGAATTGGTCAAGGAACTGACCACTCACACCTCTGCAGTCGCAGCTGCAGCTGCAGCGTCCAGTTCTTGCACGACTCCCTCGCAGCGATCGCACACCGTCTCTTCCGCCGCTTCACTCCCCGCAACCACATAGCGCCAGCACCGAGGACATTTACCCGCCTGCGGACTGTACACATACACCGTGCCCTTGGCTCCGCTGGGGAGCTCATATCCCTCATTGTACTGCCATGCCGCCTGCGCGATCGACTCGGGGATCGGCTCGCCATGAGCACCGAGGCTGACGGACGACACCACAAAGAGATCGGGTAACTCGGTCAGATCCCGGTGGAACACCGACCCGGGCGTCGAGTCTTCGGGAAGGACGAGGTGCACAAACGACTGAAGAGAGGAGCCCAGCTGCTTCTGGCCGCGGGCCTTCTCTTGGACCGCCTTGACCACGGAGTTGACGGCGGCCAGCTCCTGGTAGTCGGATTCGAGACCCTCGTTCTGCCATTCCGCAGCCGGGGCTGAGACAACGCGCTGCAGAGGATGCTGGCTCTGCGTCTTGATCGCCTCGGGGGTGTGCTCCCACGTCTCCTCCACAAGCATGGGGGTGATGGGCGCCAGGACTTCCTGGAGATGTTGGTAGATGTGGAACAGCGTCGTCTGCGCCGCACGCCGGCTCGCGCTGTTCTCGCCGTAGGTGTAGAGTCGATCCTTGATAGCCTCCATGTAGAAGGCCGAGAATTCCTGATTGGCCCAGCGGTTGATCGCATTCACGGCCTTGTAGAATTCAAAGTTCTGGCCGGCCTTCCGGCAGATCAAGACCATCTCAGACAGCTGCTTCAGCGCGATGCGGTCCACTTGTTGCAGCTCATCGTACGGGACACGGTGCTCGGGGCGGAAATCCGACAACGCACCCAGCAGGAGCTTGAACGTCACGCGGTATTTGTGCAGGCTGGTGTGCACCGTTTGGAGCACCTGCTTTCCGATCACTACGTCGCGAGTGTAGTCACTGCTGGCGGCCCACATGCGGAGAGCATCCGGCCCAAGGGCGTCGTACACCGGAGCCTGGTTTTCGGCCTGCTTCTTCCCCTTACCTTTTCTCGGCTTCAAGGGTGGCAAAAGCGATCCGTCCATGATCGCATGCGGCAGCATCACGTTGCCAATGGACTTGCTCATCTTGCGGCCTTCTTCATCCAAAGTGAACCCGTGGGTGATGAGGTGCTTGAAAGGCGCACGCGGGGAAGCGGTTTGTCCCGAGGCAAGCTGATGAGCGACAAAGGTGAGAAGCCCGGACTGGAACCAGCCTCGGTGCTGGTCGCTCCCTTCAAAGTACACGTCTGCCGGGCGGCCATCCTCACGGTAAGGGACATCCACTTCGGACCAGCTGGTGCCACTGTCAAACCACACATCCATCGTGTCGGTTCCTCGTCGATAGCCCGGACCAGTTGCGTCCTGAAGCGAGAGTGGAATCCACGCGTCATCGTTGGCTTCATCCGTCCACCATGCGTCAATGCCACGCTCCTCGATCACTTTCATGATATGAGTCACGCTATCCTTCGTGAGCACGGCCTCGCCAGTGCCCCGGTGATAGAGAGCAGGGATGGGAACGCCCCAGGCACGTTGACGAGAGATGCACCATTCGCTGCGGTTCTTGACGAAGTTCTCCAGGCGTTGCCGACCGGAACTCGGAACGAAGTTGACGTCGTCCAGCGCTTCCAAAGCATGGCCGCGAATGTCGGCCACGTCGGCAAACCACTGTTCCGTAGCCCGGATGATGATCGGGCGCTTCGACCTCCAGTCGTACGGATATTTGTGCTCGTAGTTATGCTGAGTGAGAAGTTGACCTTGAGATTCGACGTATTCCAGCACTGCCGCGTTACCCTCGTCGAGGACGCTTTTTCCGCGCAGCCGCTCGGGATCCACGGGCATCGCCTTGTCGGTGAATCTGCCGTGATCGTCCACGGGCGCGAAAGCGGGGATCCCACGGGAGAGACAGGCTTCGTAGTCATCCATACCGTGACCCGGAGCGCAGTGAACCAGTCCCGACCCAGAGTCGGCCGTCACAAACTCCGCCGCGATGATCGGCTGCGCCTCCGCAGCCGCTCCCTTGAACAGAGGTCGATACGTAGTCTGGTCCGCCAGCTGAGAACCGAGGATCGCCGGCACGATGACCGACAGATCCTCCTTCAGCGCGCTTTCCAAGTATTCCAAGCGCGATTGCGCGATGAGCAGGTGGCCGTGCGTCTCCGACTCGACGATCGTGTACTCGAGGGCCTCGTGGACCGCGATCGCGGCGTTCGCCGGGAGCGTCCACGGCGTCGTCGTCCAGATCACCGCGCTGACCTCCTTACCCTGGAGCAACGGATCCTGGGCGAGATGCGCTGGGATCCGCGCGAGCGGGAACTTGACCATCGCCGCGGTCGACACATGGTCATCCTTGTATTCCAATTCCGCTTCGGCCAGCGCCGTGCCCGTCGACGGGGACCAGTAGACCGGCTTGAAGCGCCGGTAAATGAGCCCCTTCTCGACCATCGCCCGAAAGATGCCCAGCTGCCGCTTCTCGAAGGCCCGGTCCATCGTCTTCCAGTGGTTGGCCCAGTCGGCCATGACCGCGAAGCTCCGGAAGCCCTTCATCTGGGCCCTGACCGTCTTGTCCGCCAGCTTGCGGGCGGCCTTGCGGATCACCGCCGCCGCGCTGACGCCATCCGCAGTCTGGAGCTCCTTCTGCGCCTCGAGGGCCTTGAGCTCGATGGGCAGCCCGTGGCAGTCCCAGCCCGGCACAAAGCGCACCCGCCGCCCCAGCCCCAGTTGTGTGCGGCAGATGATATCCTTGGTGATCTTGTTCAGCGCGTGGCCGACGTGCAGTTCGCCGTTCGCGTAGGGAGGTCCATCGTGGAGCACAAACGGCCGGTCGGCCGGGCGTTCACGCTCCTGCCAGGCGTAGAGGTCGTCGGTGCATCGGCGCAGGTATTTGGCCTGGTCGGCCGGTGTCACGCGCGCGGGGAAGGTCGACTTGGGGAGCTTGAGCGTCGACGACCAGGACCGAGCGAGCGTCCGTGGCAATTCCGCCATACTATTGTCGGGTCATATCCCGCCTTTTCGGTCAGGTTGGGGGTTGCGAGAAAAGGCTGTTGGAGGGTTTCGAGTTCGATGGGACTGCGGACTTTTGGGGAAAGCTCCGGTGCGGGTAATTTACAAATTACACATACGGAAACTTTGGTGAGTTCAACCAATCAAAGGATTTATATTAAGGTCAAGTAGGTATTGTCAAGCCTACATCAATACCGAGTAATACCCGCCCGCTGCTTCCAGCATGTTGCTAGTACCTTCCTTAGTCATGTGAAAATGGAATAAAAAGCATAGACAAGGCTCCTTTGAAACGCCAACGCCTTCATGACTCGGTCAGTACAATGTCAGGCAGCTCACCGCCCCGTTCTTCATGACCTCAAACAACAGGCCCGGAAAACCAAACAGCTCTGTGTTTCCTAGACCTCCATCATTGGCCTCCTGCCCGGTCCTCTGCCCCTTCCCGGTGCTTTCTTCCCACCCGCCTAGGAACTCGACACTGCTTTCCGGACTGTCGCCCCAGCCCCGGTTCAAGATCATGGGTCTTTGCAGGGCACGCTCCTCCGCGGCATTTGCATAGGCTCCCTTCCAGACTGAACGCAGTTGCTCCGAGATCTCTTCGTAGCGAGTCTCAGATGTGAGGGCGTCGTCGGCTGGGTTGTGGATAATCTTCCAGCGACTGCGACGGTGCCGGTTGAACGGATACGAGCCTGGCACGTTTCCATGCAAGATGATCTTGGTCACCACCAGCTGGGAAGACGGCGAAGGCGGGGTTGGATCCGGGAGGTCGGATCCAGGGAAGGCCGGGCCCGATGCGGTAGGGTACGAGATAAAGGCATCAAAGCCATGATGGAAGTAATTGAAGAAGCACTCGCTCGGAAGAGAGGATGGATCCAGCGTGGGAGCCTGGGAGGCTTCGTCATCCGAGTCGTCGGTCACGCTATTGTTAGACGAATGATCCAGGTCAGTGACATCGATCCCGCGCCCCGAAGATGGGCCCATGTGCAGAGCGTCCTCTCCAGCGCTACGGCCTGCGGCGCGATGGATGGCTATTCTGCGATCGTTCTTACGGTATATTGCATCCGGCGGTCCGAACTCGGCAATCAAGTCCTGCGGAGTGGTTTCCGACAATGTTATTTGGGCCGGCGGGGATGATCGTCGGATCGCTTCGATCTTGCCGGCTCCAAAAATCAGGAACTCCTCGATCTCATCCGGGACGACCTCCCTGCTTTTACCGACCAGCGCTGGGGAACGCGGGTACTGGGGCTGCTGGGTAAACAATTTGTTTCGAGCCTCCGGCCATGACGAGCCTTGGAAAATGGACATCGAGGTTGCGGGTAATGCAGCCGATGAAGAAAGCAATGCTACAAAGTCACACTGGTCCGACCATGCTGAGTTCTGGAGCGGAAAGGAGAATGCGACGCCGGGATAGGATAACACGTAGGTACCATACGGCGATTGGGGGCTGTCGGGAGGTATGTATTCTCCAGGGTAAGAGGGACCAAACAAACGATTGTAGATGTGGCGAAAGTTGGGCCCTTGCTGCGTGACGGAGGGCTCTTGCGGTTTGATGCCTTTCAGCACCTCCTGGTTCTTGTAGACGAGGGTGATCTTCGAGAAGTCAAGCACTTCGATCAACCGCAACCTCTGATCTGGCCCATCGAACCGCAGGCGGAGACCGCTGGATGGAAGTTGTAGCGTTACGGGTTTCCGGAGAGGTTCCGACGACGAATATGCGATATCTATTGCGGGGTACGTCTGGGGATGGGACTTGACGCGGCTGAGCACATTGTGGAGGGAGGCTCCCAGAGCTATACAGACGCAGGTTAGTGTTGTTTGAATCAAAGATAAGGGGTTGACATGCTTATGAAACCCAGCCCTTTTCCAGGGTAGATCTGAGCTTGTGGTGAAGGCCTGGAAGAAGAGGAAGAAGTCATGATGGCATATGGACCAACTGCATGCTGAGGCGGAGACGGTGAGTGAGGGGCGGATCGGATTAGTATATGTATCTTTGAAGGTGTTAGAAGGTGCCAGCTGCACCGGAGCACAACCACTGAAATTTCAAGCCGCAGCTAAACAGATTACGTGTCAGGATAAGCCGAGTAATAATGCAGAAACAGAATTATTCCACGAGAGGAACAATTATAAGGACTCAGCTGTCAGGAGGAGCATGGAGCGGGCGATGAGCGCATGCTATCATGTGAGATGGGGGCATGACGAGCAATCCCGCTGGCACGTGGGCGGTGAACCCGCTTTGTTTACATTTTCCGCTTTGAGACGGGAAATCAATAACAGCGGATCACTAACCATAACCAACTGACTGACAGCACCTCCTGAACCAAATTCGCCGACCACCGCCTATGTTGGTGCGCATCTTTCCAAGCGATTCTGCAGATTTAGCTTGAGGCGCGACTACTTTCATAGATCACGGCTGTATCACCTTGGATTACATCGTCTAAATCATCATGGCTGGCCCCCCACGGCCTGCCTCAGGGCTGCCGACCAGACGAACAGCGACAGCGACGCGCCCGACCACAAGAAGACTCGGGTCTACGATGTCAACCACGGACAGAGCGGCATCCCCAGCGATCGCATCCAAGGCGCCCTTATCTAGTGCATCGCGTGCCACGAAATCAGCAGTCGAACCTGCTAGCATTACCGCGAAACGCAAAGAACGAGACTTCGAGCGCGAGATCAACGAAGATACGAGCATCCATGTCGTCGTCCGGTGCAGAGGCCGGAACGACCGAGAACTCAAGGAAAACAGTGGAGTTGTAGTGTCCACGGAAGGCGCCAAAGGACAAACCGTGCAATTGTCGATGGGCCCAAATGCATTGGCCAACAAGACCTACACCTTCGACAAGGTCTTCTCAGCGGCTGCGGACCAAATCACCGTCTACGAGGATGTTGTGATTCCGATTGTCAACGAGATGCTCGCTGGCTACAACTGCACCATTTTCGCGTACGGACAGACCGGAACCGGAAAGACTTACACCATGTCCGGCGACATGACCGACACGCTGGGCATACTATCCGACAATGCCGGTATTATACCTCGTGTGTTGTATTCATTATTCCACAAGCTGCAGGACACAGAAAGCACTGTCAAGTGTTCTTTCATCGAGCTGTACAACGAAGAGCTCCGCGACCTGCTTTCGGCCGAAGAGAACCCCAGACTGAAGATCTTCGAAAATGAGTCAAGGAAAGGCCACAGTGGAAGTACGCTTGTACAGGGAATGGAGGAAACGTTCATCGACTCTGCGTCCACCGGCATCAAACTTCTCCAGGAAGGAAGCCACAAGCGTCAAGTCGCCGCCACCAAATGCAACGATCTGAGTTCCCGGAGTCACACGGTGTTCACCATCACCGTGATGACGAAACGGACAACGGAGTCTGGCGAAGAGTATATTAGCTCTGGAAAGTTAAACTTGGTCGATCTGGCTGGTAGCGAGAACATCCAGCGCAGTGGGGCGGAGAACAAGCGTGCGGCAGAAGCTGGTCTTATCAACAAGAGTCTGCTCACTTTGGGCCGGGTCATCAATGCCCTGGTCGACAAAAGCCCACACATCCCCTATAGAGAGTCGAAACTCACCCGTCTCTTGCAAGACTCACTTGGTGGAAGAACCAAGACATGTATTATTGCGACCATCTCGCCGTCGCGCAGCAACCTGGAAGAGACGATTTCCACTTTGGACTATGCATTTCGGGCCAAGAACATTCGCAACAAACCCCAGATCAACTCCACCATGCCGAAAAAGACCCTCTTGCGAGAATTCACAACTGAGATCGAAAAGCTAAAGGGCGAGCTTATTGCCACGAGACACCGGAACGGCGTGTACATGAGTGTTGATGCATACGAAGAGATGACCATGGAGAGCGAGTCTCGCAGGATTGTTAACGAGGAACAACGCGCCAAGATTGAGTCTATGGAGTCCAGCCTGCGCCACAAGGTCCAGGAGCTTTTTTCTCTTACGAGCAATTTCAATGACCTCAAGAAGAACAATGAAGAGACGCGGAATGCACTGAAGAAAACGAACGATGTCCTTGAACAAACTGAGATTGTTCTTAAGGATACCAAGTCGCAACTTGAAGAGGAAGAGATTCTCCGCAAGGCGCACGAGGATACAGAGGCTCACCTTCGCGACATTGGGGCTGGTCTGCTTTCCACCTTGGATACCACTGTGGCGGACATCAATGGACTTCACGCGAAAATCGAAAGGAAGACCAATCTGGACTCCGCCAACAAGGAAGCCTGGCAGGTGTCTGCGGCCGAGGTTTCGGACGTGACCCAGGTGGTCGATTCCAGAATCGAGGATTTCCAGATGCAGCACTCCGAGCTGGTGGAGGCCATGTCGAACAAAATCAACGAGTTCGTCACAACTGAGATTGAGAACATCGAGTTGAACAAATCGCAGCTGCTAGAGACCAACGACCTTTTTGACAAAGCCGAGCGGGAGGCCCATTCACAGACATGCGCTGCCCATGACGAGATGAACGAAGTACTTGAAGAGATTAAAGACCTGCGTGAAGAGGTCAAGGGTAAAGTCGGTGAAGGCCTCAATGGTCTGTCTGCCGCTGCTGCTCGCATTTCCAAGGAGGTGATTGGCGAATTCGCGGATTTCAATGCCCAGCTTCATTCATCTTACAGCACCCTTGGAAAGGACCTCAAATCTGTATTTGAGGAAATGGTGGCTCAATTGAACGGGCAAAGAATGGAGATCAACAAGCTGAGATTGGAACTTCAGGAAGCCAATCAGAAAGCTGTCGAGGCGAATCGCAAAGTCTCGTCGCATTTGGCACAGACTCTGGAAGAGGAGAATGCAAATGCAGAGGCTGAGCGTGATCTCCTGCTTTCTCAAGTGAAGTCTCTCATCGAAGACTCCCGCCAAAGGCAGTGTAGCCGTCTCAAGGGCAGGATCGACACGATGCGTACTGAGCTCTCTGCTTCGGGTGACTCCTTGGAGCATGCGACCGCCCATTATGATCGCCAGGTTGATGAATGGGTTTTCAAGTCGGAGCAATTTGCTAAGGATGTGATTGCCACTAAGGACGAGATGAAATCGAAGATGCAGAGTGACTGGGAGGTAAGTTTCAACTCGCGTCATTCCTCTCCAAAAATATCAATACTAATCACCTTGCAGAGTTTCGAACAACGCAACGCATCTATTCACAAGACAACCGAGGCGGTGCATGAAGAAACCGTTCGAATCGTTGATGCTCAGATGAAGAATATGAGTAAACAGATGGAAGCTTTGGATGATTTCGTAGCCAAGGCACGCTCTCAGAATGGTGTTTACCGAGACGCCCATCTTTCAAGCCTCCAGAACATGTCCTCCAACGTGCACGAGTCATATGACTCAGTCCACATGCAATTGTCGGACTTGGGCAGTCGTCTTCAGGAGCTGCAGGAAGGGGCCATCCAGCAGCAGACAAATCTACACGAGTCTGCCATGCCGTTGTCAGACGATGTGAGGAAGTCGCTCTTGGAGCTTCGCGAACACATTCAACGCCGAGCATTCGCGGAGTACGTTGCGACTGGCATCACCCCCAAGAAGCGTCACTACGAGTATCCTGCCGACCTGCCTCGGACTGAGGCACATGAGAACATCAAATCAAGGTTGAGGACCTCTAGGGAGTTTACGGCTCTTCCATTCAGTGGCGAAGACCGAATTTCGGTGCTTGATAGCTCCCCTGCCACCACACCGGCGAAAGGATTCGTTTTTCACGACACCGAGGACGAGGTAGGATCTCTACCACCCAAGGCCACTGTCACACCTTCCAACAGCGGCCTTAGGGAAGTCGATGCAAACGTCGCCGCCAAGGGCCTCGTAGCTAGTGCGGCCGATGACAAGGCCACGCGCAAGTCCTCTATCGTGACGGTTGATGCGGACTGTGATAGTGCAGAGCAGCCACCTCCCAAGAGACGTTGTTCAAGCACCACGACCGCTGACGCCAAACTACCTCAGAAATTACTTAACCGGAAGATGGCTGGAATCATGGAGGGCCCAGAGAATGTACCACCGGTGGAAACCCCGAGTGGCAGAAGACTTCGAAATCGGCCTTCCCCTTGATCTTATCACGTTTTGTTTTTTTTCGCTGTGCGGAAGCACACTGCTCGCTTGTACCTTGCGGCAGGCATTTTGAGATACCCCTGGTCTTGGCTAAGATAAATCTGGAGACGGTATTCACTTGTTTTTATTTTGCATTTGTCTGTTCGCGTTTGGAGCATTGTTAGTTGCGGGCTCTGCGATGCCTGGCGTTTTGTTCTCGTATAGGGTTCCCGCGGGATGAGAAGATACCCGGGTTTGACGTGATAGAATCCTACAGTCATGGACTTCGAAGTTGCATGATTCCAAATTCGTAGTGTTAAACCCGAGTAGATGGGTTGAAGCCTACCTATAGCTAGACAGTGACGCCATACACTAAAATGCCTCTCGCCGAGCAGATATGCTTTCCAACCCAAAAGGTATCTTAGTGCCAGGATGTTCCATCGGCCAGACCCCTATAGTCCCATCTCTTGCCCAGCGGTAGCGTCCTCAACCAAACCCTGCCCATCCTCATGCTGTCCCTGCTCCACGCCATGTTCATCCATCTTCCCCCCCGGGGAAGACTCCACCTCCGCATCCTCGATGTGCTCCCCCAGCCCGCCCGCCTCAATCACCAACCGCAGCTCCGCCAACCGCTTCGCGAACTGATCCATCATCTCCTCCAACCGCTGACAGCCCCGCTCCTTATCCCTCTCCTTGCCCAGCAGGTTATTGATCGGCAACCCCGCGGTGCCCCGGATCTTCAACATCAGTGCCCCGTTCGCCGAATGTCCCTGCCCCTGCCCCTGCGACTGCGTATTATTCGTATTATTCTCGAACGTCGGCGCCGGCCCCAGCTGCGTATCGAGCACCTGCCACGCCGGCGACAGACTATGCGCCGAAGTCACCACCATCGACTTAGCGTCACCACCCCTTGAGGCACCGTGATGCGGCTCCTGCTGCGGCGGCGGCGGCGGCGACGACGACGACGCTAGTACCTCCCCGCCAGCAGTAGCAGCAGTAGTATTCCCGGATTGCTCTTTCATCTCCTCCGTCCCCAAACCACCGGGTGACGCATAGTCCACGTCGAGAATCACGTAGTGCTCGCGCACCCCTGGAATGGAATCCGGTAGTAGGGAGGGTCCTTTCTCTTCATCTTCGTAGGTGTTTTGTGCCCCTTCTTCTTCTTGTTGTTGTTGTTGTTGCTGCTGCGGTCGACGCGATCGGGTCTTGTTGTTGTTGTGGCCCTTTCGGGTATTGGGATTGTAGGCGAGGGTCGGATCGGATTCGCTCTCCAGCGCGCGGAGGGTGGCTTCGGTGACGATGTCGGTGTCGTCGTCGGCGAAGATATAGTGGACGGTTGGGTGGTGGTATTCGGAGGTGTTGGCGTCTTCGATGAGGGTGAAGAAGGGTTGGAAGGCGGACGTTGACGTTGGTGGGAGTGTGGGTTGGTCGGTGAGGGGGGCCGGGGGGATCGTGGCTGCTGGTGGTGGTGGTGGTGGTGGCGATGGGTCGGGGATGTTTTCGAGGTGGTGTTGTTGCGCGGTTGGCGGTCGGTCGATGATGCTTTGGGGTCGGGAGGTCGGGAGGTGGTTGTGGTTGTGGTTGGCTGAGATGCGGCGGATGGATTGTTTGGATGGGGAGGAGGAGAGGGGGGACGGGGTGGTGTGTTTTGGTAGAGACATTTTTGGTGGGAGATGGAATTAGGGTGAGGGAGGAAGGAAGGTAGGAAGGGTGAGGCTACATCATGGTTGTGGTGTGTTCGAGGGTGACTCGGGATAGCTCAGGGTCGTATTGAAGTGACCCGACCTGAGTATCGATCTGATCTGGGGAAATTGGCTGCGATCGAACGATTGGCTGGGTTGCGCTCTTTCGATAAGGCAGGATAAGACCGGTCAGGTGATCCGTTCGCCGATTGTCAATACTCGGCGCTGCTTCGAGGTTGGGATGATTGCTAGGATGGGGTATATGTACATGAATGAGGAGATGCAGAATTGCATATAACAATGAGTACCTAATGAAACCAGGTAGAATGGAATGGGTATCGTAGTAGCTGAGCCTGTCAACGCCTTCTTCGAATGAACAGCAGATGGTCCTTCATCAGCTATTGTTGTTGTTCTTGTTGTTGTTCTTCGTCATTTTGTTTCCATTCGAATTCTGCACGTAAAGCCTAAGTGCATATTCAGAAAGTGATGCCATGATAGTGACTTACTCTGTCGGCACATGGGACAGAGCCCCTTGGAGGACTCTTGCTGGATCCATGTCATCAAACAGTGCTGGGTTCGGTCAGTAGTGTCTCGCTTGCGCCATGAGGACATTGGGATCCGCAATCGCACCATATGAAAGGAATGGCCGCATTTCCCAAGCACTGGAGTCCCGCATCAGTGAAGTTAGAAGTGTCTCCGATAACGGGCAGGAAGAAGAGATCTCACGTAAAGAGCAATCGTCGCCGGGAAACTTGCAGGTCGGACAGGTACCATCGAACTGGACGCGGCAGATACCACAGACCTCATCGTCGGGCATGTCCCAGCGCCAGGTCGCGACGGCGTTCCACTCTTTGATAGTGACCTTCATGATTAATTTGGGCTTGAGCTTGTACTTGGGCTGGACACCAGACCGAAAGTGAGGACGCAGACGCGAAACTAGGAGTAGGAAGGAGAGTGGAATCGATACTAGGTAAGCGGGATTGTTTACCCGGTTGATTTTCACATGGTCGGCCGCTCTCCGCATCGGTGATAGGAAAGGAAGTCAACTAACTCATTCTCATTCCATTCATTCATTCCTCCTCCTCCTCCTCCTCCACTACTCCGCACACACACTCATCATCAACCCCTCTTCATCTCGTTTATCATTTCCCCTGCTCTAGCTGGTGGATGAATAATCCCACTTCCTGAGTCCTAACCGGCATGTAAATACCCTCTTGCCTCCACTTCCTTCCTTACTTCTCTCAATATGGCTTTCGCAACCCTTCGTAACTCTATCCCTTCACCGACTCGCCTGGTCCGTTCTACCATGTCGTTCTCACAACAAGCGCGCCAGCAACTCCAGAGTCGCCCCTACTCTTTCGCTTCATATCTGGTAACTCCTAAAGAGTTGGACACTGCTTTGAAAAAGAACCCAGCTACAAAGATCTCAACCGCCCCACGTGTAGTCCCTCTATGCGCCGCCTGGTTCATGCCAAACGACCCCGAGGGTCGCAAAGGTATCGACATTTTCCGCAACCACCGCATCCCCGGAGCTCGTTTCTTCGACCTCGATGCTGTCAAAGATCATGAATCTCCATACCCGCACATGCTTCCCACCGCCGAAACATTCGCCGAAGCCATGAGCAAGCTGGGTATTCGCCGGGACGACGAAGTGGTGGTCTACGACTCCGCGGAGGTCGGTATCTTCAGCGCGCCTCGTGTTGGTTGGACCCTTCGAGTCTTCGGACACCCGCGGGTCCATGTTCTGAACAACTACAAAGTGTGGCTTGCCGAGGGTTTCCCCACGGAGACCGGAGAGCCCCAGCAGCCTGAGAAGACCAACTACCCTGTCCCCACGTACGACTCCAAGCTCGTGATCCCGTACCGGGAGCTGAAGGAGATCGCCAAGGAGCACAGAAAGGAAGGTGCGAAAGAAGTGGAGATCCTTGATGCACGGTCCTATGGCCGCTGGGCGGGCACCGACCCTGAACCGCGCCCGGGCTTGTCTTCAGGGCACATCCCGGGCTCTAAGAGCCTTCCGTTCCAGGAGTTGCTGGACCCCGAAACCAAGACATTCCTGCCCGGGCCCGAGCTGCGCAAGATTTTCGAGAGCAAGGACATCGACACGAGTAAGTCGATTATCAGCTCGTGCGGCACCGGTGTAACGGCGACTATCATCGAGACGGCATTGGCTGAGGCGGAATACGGCGAGCCAAACCTTCGGAGGGTTTACGATGGGAGCTGGACGTGAGTTTTGGAACCCTTTCTTCTCTCTTCAATGGCTTATTTGCTGACCCCGGCGATAGTGAATGGGCACAACGTGTTAAGCCCGAAGAAGGTCTGATTAAGAAGACGGTCTAGACAATGCGACTGACGATGGCCCAGCCCGGTGCTTATTATCCAGAGTCTGAGGTATTATTATTGGTTTGAGATGGTGGTTTTTTCTTTCTCTCAATTGTTCCAGCTTGTTCGAGCGACAGCACATACCAGGAGATTACTCCAATTCGAGTCATAAACTGTACGCAAAGGATGAAATGTCCCGAATAGAAGACTTGTGTGTAATGGTGGCCATGACTGATTTCAATTACGGGGAGTCAGAGCTTAGTGAGTGACTCTTACTAGTCAACTCCCAGTGAGCTACTCTTACTAGTCAACTCCCAGTGAGCTTGTCGTAAGACTGAGGTCAAATTGCATAAATACTACCCAATTCTCGTAGACAACAAACTGATAGTCACGGGCGGCGCGGAGTTGTCCTGCGCTTAGTCAGGATGCCGACGAATCCCGCGGCTTGGAGTTGATCCGTTGCTGAAGGTCCTCTCCTCTCCCTCCTCCTTCTCACTCATCTCATTGCCTCATTATTTCCTCACACAATCGTTTATCGAATCGCAAAATGCTGCAGATGACCGTTCTTTGTGAATTAGGATTGCATTGTAAGTGAAACTGTCAGCCCTTTCAACGCTCTGCGAAGTCGGGGTCACACCCCCCGGGACGTCCACTACTCTCTCTCTGGCTGCGAGCCAGGGCCCCCACATTCCCATATTCCTCCGCCTCCATTAATCCTAATCAAACCTCCCTCGCTGGATCCAGCATCACGCTAACCACGCCTGCGGCTCGGTCGCAGTCGTCAAAGCTAGCTATTTGGTATAGGGCCGTTGTGTCGTGCGAGTATCTTCATTTTTAAGCAACGCGACCTGTTCTGTCGATCGCCGGAGGGCAATTATGACGACCGGACGCAAGGTCTTCCACTGCGCCGTGGATGAGACGGCGTTAACCACCAACATCAGCGAAATCAAAAAATGGACGACCAACGGGGCCATCACTCTGATCGTGCCTCTGTACAGTAAGTCGAGCGGAGTTCATTTACCTTGACGGTTACTGATCTAGTGCTCCTCCTCAGCCCTTGAACGCCTCCATGCACTGAAGAGAGCCGGGTCGCAGGTCGCCATCAATGCCCGCGAGGCTGTCCGGTTCCTCGACCGGGTCACTTCCGGCAAGGACAACATTTCTTCCGAACGGGTGGCTTTGCAGGGTCCCATGGAGCAGTACGAGAACTGGACGGAGGCAGAGAAGTTCTTCCTGCCCGAGTTCGAGGAGGATCCGGAGGCGAACGATGGACTCGTCTCAAACGGCCCGACGGCGCACCCCGACGAAAAGAGCAAAATATCCAAAAAGAACGGCGCCTCCCCGGACGATCTCTCTCAGATGCTACTCAGCAAGTTGAACTTCAAAAAGGAACTCGACGCAGTCTCGAACACGTCCAACGGAACCCACAGTGCACCCTCCCGCCCGTCTTCCCGGAGCTCTCGGACCAGCCCCGAATGTGCAAACTCGCAGGTGATAACCAACGAAGGAGGATCCAAGGACAACAAGACGAAGCGCGCCGAGGGACATCGCCGTTCTGCGTCTGGGTCGGCCATCCCCACGGTCCCGCCTGTGCTCAGGCCGCTGCTCAGCGCGCTGCTGTGGCGACTGCACCAGGGGCCCGATGCTTCGAACGCCGCCAAGACTTGTATTCTGATTACGAACGATCCACAGACCCAGCTTTGGGCCCAGAAATTCGGCATTGGGGTCAAGAACATTCATCAGCTGCGAACATCGATTCAATACGAAGAGCGAGAGTACAAAAACCGATGCAAATATGTTGAGAAGACTCAGGCGACGCCCAGCGAACCGAAATCGCTTCTTTCCTACGAGGATGAGAGCGACGAAGACGAGCTCGTCTTCGTTCCTCGCGGCGGTCGGGGCAAGGGAGCGTCGCGCGGCGGCGGCTCTCGTGGGGTCAACAGCCGCAAGGCGCCTGTCGTCAAAAGTGTTGCGCCGCCTGTCGAGGCGACTATGGAGATCCCTACTCAACCTATCGATCCGAATTCGTTTAGTCGTTCTCTTGGTCCCACCAAGCAGCCGCCCACGGTCGACCTTAGCACTCAGTCGGGAGCCGCACGGGGCATCGCGGGTGCGTCTCGGAACCATGCCAACAACCGCCGAGGCGCCTCCCGAGGCCCGACTCGTGGTAGTGGTAACAGCCGGGGCCGTGGAAAACTCTGGGTTCCTTGATCGTATGGGCCGGTTCGTCAATCATACGACGGACGAATCGCACGTTTTCCAATACCGATGAAGACCGACGCGGTTGTTACTTGAAGCAACAAAATTGAGTCCTCTGCCTTAGCCGGGCTGCCTTTCAGTTCGACCTCTGTCGATTTCGACTTGACTTCATGGATGAGGCGAATGGGTCCTGGACAGGTGGCATGGCATCCGGACTGGTAGACGAGATCTAAGCGCTTAGTCTCGAGAGAGCCTACAACGATGACCGCTCAGGTGGTAAGGGAGCTGTCGGGGAACCGGGCTGCATGTTGGTCCGACTTCCTCTGACGAACGTCTCAAGATTCTGTTGAGGCTCGTAGCTGTCTGGGTCCATCACTTTTGCTTTAGTGGGAGGAGGCGTTTGCTTTCATTTTCCCTCCTAGGACTTTGCTGGTAGGAAGCCCGGAGCAAAAAGGATTAAGTCCGGAGGAAGCTAGCTTTTCGACATGTTCTACTCTGCAATTACGAAAACAGATACAGCAGTTGTTCTTCGCTTTACGATCGATTTTGTGGGCATATTTTGGGCTGGTGGAGGGGTTTGTGTTGGTGGTGGTGGGATGGGGGAGGGAAGAAGAGCAGGCCAAAAATACTCGGAATATTTATCAAGGTAGCTTGCCAGACAATATGAGTTATTTATTGTGACATCGTATCACATCGTATCATGTTGTATCATGGGGGGCTTGAAGGAGTAGGGAGCATAGCGATCTCTCTCCACATATGACATCGTGCGCCACCAGTTGGCTGGGCTGGGCTAGGCTGGGGTCCCGTGGATCGGCCTGCCACTGGGCCATCAGTCCCATCACTTGACCTGACCACCAGTACCACCCCATCAATCGCCCTGACAACAACAATCTACGTAGCTGCTGGTGATCCTTTGACTTGTTTGAGCTGGTGGAAGGGGCTAACTAAACTTATTTATACCTCGGGAGGTCCCTTAGTTCTTGCACCCGACTACTCCACCAATTTCTTTGAAGCACTGCAACAAAACAGCACTTACTTAGTTCTAACCATTCCCATCTATACCATCGGAGAACATACGTCACCTCCACCATGGACACCAGCGCCAGCGCCATCGACCAGACCCCTCTCTCCGCATCCCCCACCGAGCGCCGTGATTCGCTCGAGAAACACCTCCAGCATCGCCCGGACGTCCAGGACCTGAAAGAACGACACATCCTCCTCGACACCAATGTGGCTCCGTACGTGGCACCCACCAAAGAGGCAACAAACATCCCCGCATTGCCCTCCCGCCCTAACACTCCGTATCAAATAGATCCCTCCAAGCCGCCCACCAGGACCTCGCCCGCCACCGCACGGCCGACGACCTGAAGAAGCACCTCGAGCACCGACCCGACCGCGAGGAACTCGTGGAGCGTGAGTCCCACCCTCTACCCAACAGCCCTGTAGCGTGGTGCAATATATATACTCGAACGTGGGATGATATGCTGATGTGTGTGTGTGTGTCGGGAAGGCAACATCCTCCCCTCGTCGACCGCCGCCCCCGCCCTGCAAGCCAACGCCCGGGAGCTGGAGAAGCACATGCTGGCCGATCATCTGGACCAGAAGATCGGGGTGCGGCCGGCGCCGGATGAGCTGATCTCGCAGGGGATCCTGACGGAGGATGAGGATCCGCGGTTCCCGACTGTTTAGGCGGGGGTGTGGTGCGGATGTGGTATGATATGATTGATGCTGGAGGGCTGGATGGCGTTTGTTGAGTTTAGTTTGTATTTCGCTCGTGTGGAGGTTTGTTGCGGGCGAGGCTGTACTGCAGCAGCAGCAGCAGCAGCAGCAGGTAGTGCTAGTGCTATTATTAAGATCAATTTACGCTTCGTATTGTTCTGTTCATACCCCTACACTACACAATACTCCTTTTGTTGTGTCCCAGTAACTCCGCCCATAGGTCTAATACTACACCACCACCATCACCCAAGCATCATGTATCATACACCAAAGACAAATACCCCCTCAATCAATCAAGCAAATAAGAATCCCCCCCGAAATCCGGCCTCCACCCCTTAGGCCGCTCACTCCCGCGCACCAGGATCCCATACGCCGCGCGCTCCACCTTCTCCACAGACCCCTGCATCACCTCGGTCTTGCGGCCGATATCCCGGAACATGGCCCCGGCATGCCGTCGCGGGATACTCAGGAGCTCGATGGCCGACCGCATCGCCCGGAGATCCACGACGATGGCGGTTTGCTCGGGGCGGAGGTGGATTTTCTTGCCGTCCCTGTCCCCCTCCCCCTCCCCCTCCCCCTTTTCGGTAGTATGATGCTCGTCAATCGTGGCCGTCGACAACCCCGTCACCGCAAACCGCATCACCTCCCCCGTGAGATCGAAAAGCCCCATCAGGTAATCCTCCTCCGTGAGCGGGATGCCGTCCGGCAGGTGAGCCCGCACTTCCGGCATGGTGATGAGGGTCTGGGTGGTCAGGTAGTGGCGGAAGGAGAGCGCTTCGATGAACTCCTGGATCGCGCCGCTGAGTTGGCGCTGGTAGCGGTGGCGGTGCAGGGTGGCGAGGTCGGGGAGGGTGGATTCGAAGAGGCGCGTGATCTGCGTGAAGCGGTGGGTGGTTTCGGTTGCGATGGCCGGGGGGAGGGGGGAGGCCGGGTGCCGGATTCTGGGTGGGTTAGGGTCTGGGTCGTGGGGATCGGGATTGGGATTGAGGGGGAAGGTAAGGTACCGTTGGAGGGAGAAGATTCTGTCGTTCGGGTTTAGTGTTAGTTTGTGTTGGTTTTAGTTGAGAGGGAGATTTGAGGGAAGGGCTGGGAGAGGGAGGAGGGAGTACATCTTCTTGCTGAGAGCTGTGATGTCGCGGCTGGTTTTGATTAGGCGCTCGCGTCGGTCGTGGTGTTCGTCTAGTTCGTTGCGGAAGGTTTCGAACATGCTTTGGATGGAGGCGGGGGCTGGAGCGGCGGAGGTCATGGTTGCGGGTTCGAGGGGTTGGCCGTCCCAGGTGCGTTTTGTGCCGGCCATGGGAGTTGGAGGGGTTGGAGGGGTTGTAAAGGAGAGGGAGGGAGGGGAGATGGAGAAGGAGGGGATGCAACGCGCTCGCCGTCGATGTCATCTCTGCGGTGTGGGGCCTTGCTGCTTTGGGGTGATTCGGCTTATCTGATAAGATCGCTATCGCTACAGTGAACGATAGGAACATTTGGATACTGAACAGAGCTTGGCTTGGAGAGAAATCACTGGATGATAGATGGTCATGTATCTTTTTGAGTTATTCTACTGAGGTAGGGAGGGGAAGCAAAGGAGCCCCCATCTAGAGGCAGTTGTCAAAGGCAGAGTAGGATGATCGATTCAAGCTGACTAGGTTTCAAGCTGATGAAGTTCAACCAAACATACGATATCATCATCGCACCATAGTGACTTCCTGACTACATACAGTCAAAAATCTCTTGCACAATCATCATCAGTGATCAAGATACTTGTACTTCAGCGAGTCACCCCCCTTCAACCCCCGGACCGTGACAGTCTGATCATCACCGGGTATAATGTCCATCGCGCTGTCGCTGATCTTGACCCCATCCCGCTCTTCAAACACCAAGCATTTCACCGGCTTCTGCGCGCTGATCTTCAACGTCTGCTTCTCAGCTGTCTCAGAGATCTTCTCCACCACAAGCCCCCGTTCCGAGAAATCGAGGTACTTGAACGGCTGAGGCCAGTCCACATCCCTTGCGACAATCTGCCCGTCGACCCACAAGCGGGCAGCCAGCACGTGTGGCTCGGGATACTCCTTATAATCAATCAAACCGTCCACGATAAGATTAGTGGTGCCATTCGGCTGGATAGTGATGTTCTCGTGGACCACCTTTTCCCTAACCTCCTGACCATCGTTGATGGAGAGGAATCTGAGTTCCACCGTTCCTGTCCTTTCCTCTTGAGCAGAGCTAACAACCCAGAGCTCAAACTTGCTCGTCTTCGGAGGCTGGGCATGCGTAACGCTCCAATCATGATGTTCGCGTCGGACGCCCACAGCCAACGGAGCCAATACGCGTGCCACAGCGTAGAATGCTGGCTTGGGTCGCAGGAAGTAGTCCACAATAGCCCATGAGATAGTCGGCCAGCAATCGTTGAGTTGCCAGAGCAGAGCACCGCCGCAGTGTCTCTCATCGCCCCACTGCCGACGCCACCCTCGGTACCCGAACATCATGGTCTCAGCTTGGACAACTTGCGTGAGATAGGTGTAGGTCTGTCTCATTAGCGCGGGCTACCTTGTGTGGCCGTGGGATCTCACCTCCAAGTCTGTAGCTGTCTTCAGGTTTTCCACCAGGTATGTAGCAATACGCCGCTCATGTCCGTCAGCTTTGTTGTGGAAGTCGAGGACGTGCGACTGCGGGTACTTGTCTTTCTCGTGCTCGACGAAGTGGTTGATGGTAGATAGGTGAGGGAATGCCTCCATGCCGAACTCACTGTTGAATCGTCCGCCGAGGGTATCGAAGATCTGGTACTTTTCTTGCGTTCCATGCCAGACTGCAGTTGGTCAGCAATTAATGCTACATGTGCGGGAAACGGGCATTACCATTCCACTGATGCATGTCGCCTACTGTCGGATCGGACGTTTTCTTGCCATCTCCCCATGGGCTTCCGGGATGGTAGAATGTCCGTGGAGAGTGTTTATCCATCACCTCTGGAAGCAGTTTCTCGTATATGTACCGAGCTGGAAAGTCCGTCTTCAGCCAATTCTCAGGGTTCTTGTCCTCGAAGTCATAGGTCAGACCTGCCGACTCTTGTACTTGGTAGTCCTCGTTATTTCCAGCATAAAGCACAATAGACGGATGATGTCGCAGCCGGCGCACATTATAGGCGGCTTCTTTTTCGATCGACTCAAGCAGCTCGGGCCAGGTCGGGTAGTTGCCACAGCCGAACATGAAGTCCTGCCATACAAGCACACCAAGTTCGTCGCATGCTTCATAGAAATTGTTGTCTTCGTAGATACCGCCGCCCCAAACCCTGTTGCTGTAAGCAAAACTGAAATGTATCCGCATGGGCCAACCTACCGAATCATAACTTGGCGACCAGTGACCATAAGTTCAATCCAGCTCCGATAGCGCTCACGGGTAATGCTGGGCAAGAGGTTGTCTGCGGGGATCCAGCACGAGCCACCACAAAAGACGTCGACTCCGTTGATTCGGAAGAAGAACGACTTGCCGTGCTTGTCTGGCCGCTGAACGACCTCTGCCGTTCTTATGCCAATCTTTTTCGAGACATGATGCAGTTCAATCTGATCCTTCTCCAAGAAAACGGAGACCTCGTACAGATTTGGGTCTCCGTAACCATTTGGCCACCAGAGGCTTGGTTGATCGATTTCGAATGTCACTTTGGCGACCTTGTTGTCGGGAGTGGTGACCTGCCGAGCAATCTCCTTACCATCTTTACTCAAGGTGAAGATGGCTCGGAAGGAAGAGTTATCTGTGGCATCAATCTCGGCGTAGGCATCAACCTGCGCATGCCGATGATTCGCAGCAAGATCTACGTCCGTCCAGAGGTCCGCGATTCTTGCCGAGTATACTTCCAGCCGAACGTCTCGCCAGATGCCCGCAGTCATCAGCACTGGGCCCCAGTCCCAGCCCCAGTGATACTGAGCCTTACGAACGGCTAGTCGGGCCGGATCGCCGTTGAAGGAAGCCCAGTTGTGCTTGGGGTCCTGCTCTCGGAGCTCCTTGGCTCGCAGCATGGCACAATCAAAGTCGATGAGAAGCACATGATCACCCTCGACCTCCAGGGCTTCGGTGACGTCAACGCGATGAGCTAGGAACATGTTGTTGCTCTCGAGAATGATCTTATCGTCCAGTCTCACCGTAGCAAAAGTATCCAAGCCGTCGAACGCCAGAACGACCCTGGATCCAGCAGGGACGGTCGGCTTCTGAAATACATTTCTGTAAGACCATGACTTCTCATTGACCCATCTTGCCTCGAGCTCATTGAAGCCAATGTAAGGGTCTTGCAATCTATGTGCTCCGCGTTAATACCATGCCAAGAGTTCAAAGGCCGATGGTGGCACACCTTCCATTTGCCTGTAAGTCCTGATGAACGACAGACGGCACGCTAGAAACGGACATCCAAGCATCAGATGCCTGTTCGTCGCTATCCTTGAAGAACCATCCGGTGGTCAGAGGATGCTGAATGAAACTCGCCATATTGGAAGCCAAGGAGGGGTAATGACGAGTCAATGGCAACAATGCGTGAAAGCTCAACAAGTGGGAATCGATCGATGGCCCTGTGAATGCTTTCTGGCAACGAAGGGGAGATTCACACTCTTTGTATCTTGAATCTGATATCTAATGGTTTCAGATGCCATGAGGGAAGTATAGAGCAAGGGGAGAGCTCCACGGAGATATCTCCGCATTCCACGTGCTGTCATTGCCTAATCGGGCAATCGACGGGCGGCTTCTCCTCCTTTCCCAAACAGTCTTCCTCTTCCACTCAGTGAGTGCTGCCACCTGTGACTCGGGAGTCCCCAAGTCCTACACTTTCGCACTCAACATCCTGAACTGTCTCACCATCACCCGTCAGTCTTTGAGTTTCAACACGGCTCATCGTCAAAATGTCTCAAATGAGCCAAGTGATGGGACAATGAAGTGATCAGACAAAGAATATCCTGAGCGCTGTCCGAGTCAGTGCAAAGACACGACCGACAAGAAATCCCTCCCGTCTTGGGAGGCATATAAAGTGACTATTCTCTGTATCTCGAACCATGCTCCTCTCACTGAAACCAATCCTCGACATTCCTCCCCCCTACTTTACTGCTTTAGATGCGGATGATGCTCCACGCAGCTGTGGTTGGTCTCCCGTCTGATCAAATCCTTCCTTGTGCTTGGAGATTCTTGTTCCTGACAGCCCTGAAGATCACTAGTTAAACTGAACGTAAATCCTCTGATCGGTGCTGAATCACTCTCGACCACCTTAAACCTGGATTCGAAGCGAACTTGTACCCTCACCCCATTGCCAAATAAGCGATTCTCTCTGCCAGAATCTCATTGGTTGGTACGCCAGTCACTAGTCCGACCATTGTCGCTTAGCGAAACGAACGACATTTCCAGCAGCTAATTGCAGGACCATGGGGTGTCAACACTCTCAACACTCAACAGCCGGGGCAAGTGCCTCGGTTCTCACTGTGCTTCCGCCCTTCCCGCCTCCCGTTGCTTCCACAGTCATGCCGGGGTACCTTACAGGAAATGGAGACAGGTTCCTCCTTGGAGCGCTAACCATTCGATGCGGCATGTGATGAGTGAGCAATTTCGCGCTCTTGGCGTTCATCGCAATTAGCCTGATCACTTTTGCCTAACCAATGCGGGCCACTCTGCGTCGAGTCTATTTTGCGATTGGCTGTCGCCCTCGAGTACCCCAGAATCCGTGTCAAATCACACGCACCTCTGTCCAGAAGCGTCCTAAGTGGTGTGAAGCCGCTTATTCTATCAACGGGCATCAAACTCGCTTGGAGCAACCAGATGGGCCAGGAAATGCTCTGAACTGGGACCAAAGTCTATCACTGCTTTTGCCACTCATGAATGCAAAGCTCTAAGATGGAGCCGGGAGCCCACGGACCAGTTGACTTACGGGATTGGACATAGGCGACGGACTCTAAGCGGCGGTGCGCCAACAGACTCCGACCCCGTCATGGGGTTTAATTAAAATAGGGTGTCCAAGCCGGTCATCCTATGCGGGGTCAGAGCTGCAATTGGCGGGGACAGATTTCCCAAAGAGTCAGACCCTGCGAAGGTGCTGGAATGAGAAATTTCTTGAACCCTGCTATTATCGCCTGCGCCGTCGCGACAGGAAAAAACCCCGTCAGATTCTGACAATGGACTCAGGAGCAGTAAGCTCGAGCAGCACGGATGAACGGAGGCTGTTGAATCGGGTATACACCAACCACTTCCGATGGAAATCGCAGTCAGACGCAGTTGGTCTTTCTGCCTATTTGTGGTTGTTGCTCGGACATCGAGTGGCGCCACCCCTGTTGGTTTAATATATTGATGTGCTCCGGTCTTCATCAGCCTGCAGAACTGTAACGGGGTTGGCTGCCCGCTAGGCGAGTAATGATTGTTTGTCCGGCTCGGGGTTGAGTACCGTGGAAGGACTGTCAGCCCTGACGTGGGTAGATGCGGGTGCCCCCAAGAACGTGGGCGAATTCGTGCGTCGAACGCTTACTGTGGTAGCGGTGGTAGAGCCCGCGATGTTTGCGCACACAGGGCTGTTCCTCAGGTGACCTGGAGAAGGACCCCAGCAACCCACCTTCGAGTTGATGTGTTTTCCTTTCGGAACTGGAAGGACTTCTCACGGAAGGAACTCGGGGGCTCATCCATCACCCCCTGATAGGTGGAAGCACATGGCTCAACATCGAGCAGAGTGCATCGTAGAGAGGGGAAAGCGCTAACAGGAGGCAGATCCAAGGCACTGTGAAGAACAGACCCTTTGGGGCGAGAGTTGGCGAGCCTGTAGTGGGATTGAATACATATTGTTCGTATGTAACCCTGGCAGCCGAGCCTTTGATATAGGGTCAAGCATGGCCGGTGGACGAAGGGTCCGGGGTTTATGACTGGAGTAGCCAGTCAGAACCCACGATGCATGGGATGCCGATTCTTCCCCAGACATGCAGAAGCCTGACAGAAACGGCCACTTCCTGCATGATGGATTTAATCAAAGTGGAAAATTGCGGGGGCGTCGCCAGAGCCGGACCAGTGAAGAAAAGAAATCCCGAAGGACGATCGCTTTTCAGGGACTGTGTTGGGCAGGCACTGTGGTGGAGGGAGGGCGTCGTCGGTTCTTGGAGGAGGAGAAGAAGGAGGAGGAGGAGAAGGAGGTGGTGGAAAAAGGAAAATGTCGCTTGATGCTTTTTCGGGGGCTGATGATCGCTGTTCTCCGGCTGCTAAAATAATACGCCTCGTGGTCCGACTCACCTTGCCTGCCCTTGAAGATATATTGCAACACGTTTTTCTTTTACTGTCGATTTTCCCCGCCGACCTTTTTCAATCCAAGACAGTGGCGACTGCAAGTGAACTAGGCTATTTTCCATGCAGTAATTCACTGGGGCCATCCCCATCGATGATCTGATTTCCACACCCTCCTACTGCCACTCATCACTAGCAGCAAACAGGCTATCCCTGCCATCTGTTGCATCGAAACTTGCTAGTCTTCCTGCGACCGGTTGCCAATGGCTGTTTCTAGCTGACCACGCTACCATAGAATGCCTTGATCGTACTATCGTACTATCAGTCTATCAGTCTATCAGTCTATCAGTCTATCTGTCTACCAGGTCTTCCACCAAGAGTCTCTAATCTTATCGTCGCTAGCCATGTTCCACACGTTTGAAGGCTTCGAGAACCCCGGACTGTCGAATCCGACCCGGGGGCGCAATCAGCGTCAACCCTCCGTTGGCCGTCGAGTCACCACCCTTCGGGCTTGCACGTCTTGCCGGCATCGCAAGATCAAATGTGATGGCGAAAAACCATGCGAAGCATGCAGGTGGTACAAGAAGGCCGATCAGTGCCAGTATTCCGACCCTCGTCCGTCGCGCAGGTGTGTTTTGACTTTCCTGTCTGGAAGACCACAGAACACAAAATAACCAGCAGAGTTGCGGATGCAGACACGTGGAGAAACTGTCGACTACATTGGACGAGTTCCGCGGGGTGCTCGAGAAGCTGTTCCCCGGATTCCCAGCGGAGACCCTGGTGAACTTGCCACGCGAGAAACTACTAGACTTGGTGGGCAAGGGTCCATCGCATGTGCAGACGCAGCCGCCACATCCAGCCTCCCCGGCCACTTCTGCATCGGCCGAGGCCCACACATCCCCGGCTTCCAGTGAGGATGGCAATCTCGAGTCCCTCCAGACCATCCCCGACCACACCAGCCCTCTACGCCCGCTGAGAACCCCAGCGTTTCCGAGTGGCATCTCGGATGATGTCAATGCCTTGTCCCTGTCGGCTCAGCAGCCATCCTCATACTTAGGTGTGTCTTCAATACATGCGGTGCTCAAGGTCATCGTATGGTTGGACCCTGGATCCCTCACCCACCTTTCACGCACTCCAGCCCATGGTGGTCGGAGAGGATCCATTGACCTCTCTTCTTCTCCAGGCAGCCAGCACTGGCCGGTCCATGGGTTCCAGCCGCGCCTCGCGACGCCCGAGTCCCGACGAGCGTCGGAATCCCAATTGCTGGACGCATACTTTACTTACGTTCAACCCTTTGTGCCATTGTTGGATGAACCAGCCTTCCGCGAAACCTACCACAGTGGGAGGCGGAGCGATGAACAGTGGCTGGCTTTGCTGAACATTGTCCTTGCCCTGGGCAGCATAGCAGCCTGTCCGGCGCACGACACGTCGCATCAGACTTACTTTCTGAAGTGTAAGGAGCTCGTCAATCTGGAGTGTTTGGGCTCTTCGCAGTTGGAGACCATCCAGACCCTGGGTCTCATGGGGGGCTATTATCTGCATTACACGAGCCAGCCCAACCTAGCATATGCGATCATGGGAGCCGCCTTGCGGATGGCAGCGGCACTGGGCCTCCACAAAGAGCTCTCCGACAGCCAAACTGGGGGGAGCCGACAAAGACAATCGTCCACTGACCAGAAGCGCCGCGTGTGGTGGTCGTTGTT